>NC_079207.1:26892354-27192354 GCF_026745355.1 Beta vulgaris subsp. vulgaris | reverse complement strand
TGAAATTAATTTTTTATTCTTATTTGATTCAAAAATTGTAACACTATATGGATTCGAAATTGATTCTTGGAAGAAGGTTTGTAGGATTACCAACACTAGTAGAAAACGGACGATTTGCATCGCCCCATTTGCGTCGCATGAAAGGCAAAACGACGCAAAAACGTAATGTGCGTCACACGCAAAGAAGAGTGCGACGCACAACATGGGTACATAAGCACCAGATACGAGCTATATGCATCGCACGTGCCTTAGGTGCGTTGCAAAAGCCTAATTTGCGTCGGACCCTTAGGCCCATCCGACGCAAATTAACCTTCACCCAAATGAGCCCCAACATACCCAACAACATTATTTCAATTTTTGACCCTAGTTTACATGCAAAAATTCCCTCGCCCTAGCTCTCTCTTCTCTCTCACCTGTAAATGATGGTTTAAGGTTCTCACCCAACGACATTATCTCGTCGGCGCTCCCTCACCCTTGCCGGCGACGTTGATTCTCCGGCGAACTCAAGACCCCTTTTTGGCGGTTTAAGGTTTTGCAGATTCGCACTCTTTCTCCCTCATTCTCGGTGCTTCTCCGCCCTACTTCGCCCCACTTCAACGGCATTATCTCGTTGGCGCTCCTCACCCTCACTGACGACGTTGCTTCTCCGGCGAACTAAAGACCCCTCTCCGATGGTTGAAAGTTTTGCAGACTCGCACTCTCTCTACCTCTCTCATTCTCGGTCTAACTCACTCTCTTTCTCTGTCACTTGCCGCCGCTTACACCAACCTGCCGCCGCCGCTGCGGACTGACTTTCCGCCGTCGGTGCAGCTGCCAGCGACGTATGTAATTCTTTTTTTTGTAATTAATTTTTATTAATCATGTATTTTCAAGTTCTATTAATTTTTTCAGGGGTTGCTTTGAATAATTTTAGTTCTAATTTTTGAAAAGGAGTTAAAATTAGAATTCAAATCATGATAAACATGTGTGGAATAATTTTGAGATTGAATTTAGGATGTTTGTAGCTTATGAATTTGTATAGTTTGTGTAGTGCTCTAAAATACTTCCTTGCTAGATAATATATAATTATATTCATTATGTTTTGTATTGAATCAATTTCTTGCATGTGTTTCTTGAATACTCACTTTAGAATTATGTGTTTCGATTATGAGTTAGAATTCTTGAATGCTCAGTTTAGAATTTCAAACTTATGTCTTTCTTTTTTTTTTTTTTTTTGGTAAAATGTAAGTGTATTACCAAAATAGCATGAAAGCTCCATCAATACAACCTACAACATAAAGCAAAAGCCAACACCTACAAACACCGACACAAACACCAACAAAACAAAAACCAACCAGATTACAGACACCAGACTACTACATCAGACATTACAAAGAATTAAATAGAAGTCACCACAGCCAATTACAGACCTAGTTCAGACTAGTCTCTAGTTACTGGAACCAATGTGTATCATCATCAGTCCATTTAAGCTCCACAAGACTTTTAAATCTTCCATAAACAAAGTTGGATACTTTTGCTAGTAACATGTGGATGAATAACAACAACATTCCAAAGAGCGAAATTCCTGGCCTTCCATATATGGTATACCATAGCAGTCATAACAGTATAACAGACTTTTCTTCTGTGCTTGTTTGTAAACTTTCTTCCCCATTTCCTCCATGCTGTACTCAGATTATCCTGCTGACTAATCCTCAGCCCTAGCCATGCCATGAGAACTCTTCGAATTTTATCACTATATGGGCAGTGAAAAAATATATGCTGGCAGGAATCTTCTCCAGAGTCACAGAGAAGACACTCAGTACTCACACAAACTCTGCCTTTTGCTAGCTTTTCTCTTGTCCTGAGTTTATCCAAAACAGCCAACCATGAAACAAAAGAATGCTTTGGGATGTTAGTAGTATTCCACACCCAGTAATGCCAAGGAACCTTTTCATAATGACCTTGCAGCCAATTATACCCTTCCTTTACTGTGTAACCTTGAGTGCCATTAAGCCACCAATTACCAGAATAAGCACTCTTAAACACATTCTTGATTTTACAAATACTCCTCCATACTCCACTAGCATTGCTAGTAGCTTCATATTCCCACCAATCCTGATCTCTCAAATATACTTCATTAATCCATCTAATCCATAAAAGATCTTGCTTCTGAGCTATTTGCCAAATGAATTTCCCAATAGCAGCCAGATTCCATTTGACACAATCCTTGATGCCCAGACCTCCATTCTTCTTAGGTCTACACACCCAGTCCCAAGCAACTAAAGGTGTCTTATGTAATACAACTTTTCCTTCCCCTTGAAAAGCTTTACATATTTGTGTGATTCTATTTAGAACACATTTAGACAAAAGGAAAATTTGTGCCCAATAGGAATGCAAACTCAGCAATACAACATTGACTAAGGTGGTTCTTGCAGCATAAGATAAGTGTCTAGAGCTCCAACACATTATCCTATGCATTATTTTGTCAATGAGCACATCACAGTCAACTCTTGTCAGTTTCTTAGATGTGATAGGTACACCTAAATATCTGAAAGGGAATGCACCTTTCTTGAACCCAGTGAGTTGTAGGATTCTAGTCTGATCTTCCTCCTTCACATTGCCAAAATAAATGGCAGTTTTTTCAGGGCTTGCTTCCAAACCAGAAACATTAGCAAAAGCCTTAAGAGTTCTAACCATCTGAACAACAGATTGAACATTGCCTTTTCTAAAAAGCATAAGGTCATCAGCAAATATCAAGTGATGCACATTTAATTGAGCACACCTGTGATGGAAACCAAATTCAATTCTTTTACTCATCTTTTTCATCAACCTGGTAAAGTACTCCATAGCCAATACAAAGATAAGGGGAGAGATTGGTTCCCCTTGTCTGATTCCTCTCCTACCTTGAAAAAAACCAAACATACCTCCATTTATGTTCAGTGAATAAGCAGGAGTACTGATACATTCCATTACCCAATCAATGAACATCCGTGGAAAGTTCAAACCAATCAAGAGCTCCCTTATAAATTCCCAATTTAAGGAATCATAAGCTTTCTTCAGGCCTACTTTAAGAGTACATCTAGCAGGAATATTCTTTCTTTTATAACCATCTAACAGGTCCTGGCATATGAGAATGTTATGTAATATAACCCTATTCTCCACAAAAGCACTCTGAACCTGATCTATCAAACTTGGTAACACCTTCTTTAGCCTACTACAAAGCATTTTAGAGATAACTTTGTATATTACATTACAGCATGCAATTGGTCTGAATTGAGACACATCAGTAGGTTGCTCCACTTTAGGAATGAGACAAAGAGTGGTAGCATTTACCTGCTTCAAAAGTTTGCTAGTGTGGAAGAAATTCAAAACAGCTTGTTTGAAGAAGTAGCTTGTATACCCATCTGGTCCAGGTGATTTATTGTCACCAATATCAAAGAGAGCACATTTCACATCTTCACCAGTAAGAGGCAACATCATCTCAGTCTGTTGTTAACTAGATAGAATAGGCCCCTCTCCTATGATACTGCTACTGACATGAGTACAGGTTGATTGAGTTGTCCCCAATAGCTTCTTGTAGAATTCCAGGAATGCATCTTCAATATCACCAATTTCTTCCATCCACACACCATCTAAGTTTCTGATTCTAGAAACTTTATTCTGGTTTCTTCTTGGTTTCAGAACAGCATGGAAGTAACCAATATTGGAATCACCTTTCTGCAACCATTCAAGTTTCACTTTCTGATGAAGGAAGTTAATCCTTGCTTTATTCAAAGCAATATATTCTTGTTTAGCTGCTTCTTCAAGAACATACAATGACTGATTTGTAGGATCTAAATGCACCTTCTGCTGAGTATGAATAAGTTCTTGATATGACTCATCAGCTCTCTTTTCAATATCAGAAAATTTTTCCTTATTCAACTCTTTCAATGGCCCTTTCAATTTCTTCAATTTCTTCACAATTCTGAACATAGGAACACCCTGAATATCTTCCATCCACACCTCTTGAACTATCTCCAGAAATCTATCAGCTTTCACCCACATGTTAAAAAACCAGAATGGTTTAGGTTTAGCAACATTTTTGTGCTCAAGTTTCATAAGACAATGACAGTGGTCAGATAAGCTTTCAGGTAAAAAATGTGTCTCAGACTCAGGGAAAATTTTCATTCATTCTTCATTCACCACCACTCTGTCAATTCTAGAGAAAACCCTCCCATCTCTTTCATTCAAATGTAACACATTGTTCCAGTCACCTCCCACCTCCCAAGCTCCACTAATCTTCTTACTAATATCCTTCAGCTCAGCCCACAAAAGTGATCTCTCACTAGCCTCATTGAAACTATAAACCACTGTAACCCACCATTTCCTTCCAGAACTTCTGTGAATAACTTCACTATGAATCAATTGAGTTGTACTCTTGACAATATTTACAGAGTAATGAGAGGGCAACCATAATAACCAAATCCTACCTCCTTTATGACTCACATAGTTAGTAGCAATACTCCATCTCCCCCCAAATCTAGCAAACACTTTTGGAAAATTATAACTTCTGACCC
The DNA here is from genome assembly GCF_026745355.1 of Beta vulgaris subsp. vulgaris. Taxonomy (NCBI): domain Eukaryota; kingdom Viridiplantae; phylum Streptophyta; class Magnoliopsida; order Caryophyllales; family Amaranthaceae; genus Beta; species Beta vulgaris. Next base: position 27,187,819 of record NC_079207.1, on the reverse strand, counting down.
TTGTTTCTAGAAGGCCTAGTAGTCCTATAGAATGATGTTCAACAAACCACTTAACATCACCATACTTCATTGGACTATTAAACCCTCTAATGTTCCACATCCCAATATTATCCATTAGGATGAAGTCTAGGACCTTCCCCTTCCTGCATTATACATTGAGTGTTCCCAACTTCTATCTCATTCTGTTGTGTCTCTATCTGATTTATTTTCTGCATACTATCATCATCTTCTTTAGTAAGCATTGCAACTCATGTACCTTCTTTTACAGTTGCTGGACCCTTAACAACTTCTGCCACACATTCCTCCTCCCTTTCACCTGCCTGCCCTTCTTCATTGATTGTAGCTAACCCATTATGCCCAGAATCCTCCCCTGTAGTAACCTCTACTCTAGGAGCCTTCTCATTAACTCCTATCTTCTTAGGAACCCAAGTCTTCTGAGGCTTGATCTTCCTAGCTGCAACCTCAAATCTTTTCTTTCTACATTCCTCAACAGTATGACTTATACCCTTACAATCACCACAAAAAATAGGTCTACATTCATAGTGAATCTTTTGTGACATGATACGGGCAGTTTCATTTTCAAATGAAATTTCTTCTGGAAATATTTGATCTACCTTCACCTCCACTAATACTCTAGCATATTCGAGAATATCCTTTTAAGCAGTTGCCCTGTCAGATCTGATAGGCTTACCAATCTTACTCACAAGTTTATTCAATGTATTCGCACCCCGGTATTTCAAAGGCAATCCAGGTAATCGTATCCCAGTTGGAACGATCTTAATATCTACATTTAGCAAATCTAAATCTGGTGTCCATTCCTTCATAATCACAGGTTTTCGATCAAATAGGATTGGTCCAGCATTAATAGCCTTTCTCATTTCATCCTTACTTCGAAATCGCACTACAAACACGCCATTACTCATCATCGAAACCTTCGTAACTCCAAATTTTCCCCAAACTCGATGAATAAAACCATCAATGATTCTAAATGGAGGTTTCACCCCCATTATGTAACACACAATTGCAGAGCTCCAATATTCAATTTCTGGAATGACATCCTCACTAGTAATTTTCACCATGTTCTCAGGACCAACAGTCAAGGGATTAACAGGTTGAGTTAAATCAAGTCCTTCCTCTCTTATATGTCCAAACAATGACTTATTCCAATCAGTGCCTGGGTTACTATTCAGATTCTGCGTAGGATGAGGAGAGGGTTGAACAATACCAGGGCAGGTCCAGAATGTCTTACCGGAGTTTGTACTGACGCAATCCAATCCGATAACCTTGTACGAGCAGCCTTAAAGTTCGCCATATCTTGATTGGATAACTCCATAGCAAGGGATTCATGAGATTCATCAACAACTTCCTCAGAATTCCAGCTTAATGCTGGCAATTCCTGCACCTCACTAATACTCTTCATTTTCCTCGCATCTCCTGATTTAGGACGACGCAACAACTTCACTTTCGATTTCTGAGCTTGATTAGAACTATTCTTCTTCTTCTTATTATCACCATTTCCTTTTTTCGAACCTTTTGCCATTGCTCCAACTAATGCTGAGATTCAAAAGAAGCACACAGTGATAGGCGCCAATTCTAGAGAGAAGCGGGAGGTTCTCTCTCTAGACTCTTGTTTGTTGTTAACTTATGTCTTTCTTTTATATTGTACTTCAGTTGCCACCTTACTCCTCATCGGTTTGCTGGTTCTCCAAGCTCTCGTCGTTATGTTTGTCTTTGCTGCTCCTTCAGAGCAGAGGTATGTGTTTGAGCCCATTTCTTGGACCAGCCCACTTATGGCAAAGTTACTAAAATACCCCTACATCTAGAGAAGCAAATCCTCCACCAGCTGGAGCTGACTAAAATACCTTCATTTATTGGGGCTCCTATCCTCTATTAATAGGGGATATCTCATCAGACAAAGGTAAGCAATTTTAAGCTACAAAATCTAGAGCATCTCTCTCTACATTGATCCCTTTCTCTCTCTACCTCAATCATTTACTGACTTGAGCGTCGGAGGGGCGATCCCGGGACCACCCCCGGGGTAGGCTAACCTTGTTTAGGATTTCGACGTACGGATAACGGAGCTCAGACATACCTTCTTGAGGCCCACATCAAGTCTTTCAGCACACATTAGCATCCTCAATTTCTTAGCAGAAACAGTTTGACGTATTCTGTGGGGATAATACAAGAAGTTTGACGTATTCTTTGTTGCTCAACAATGGCCCCAACCAAGAAGACATGCTCCCAAGCCAACCGTTCTGGGAGTGCTCAAGCGTTCCATAGGCACCTACATTGCTATCCCTCTATCCAAATGATGATGATTCCACATCAATGGGAATGCACCGCGAGATCGGTCATCCTGTAACATCGGGTCAAACATAAGTAGTTGACCCTCCACCCATAACTGCAACATGCGTCACCTTGATTGCATCTCATCTTCAACAAACTCTCCAGCAAAGTCGGATGGGTATGATTTCCACTCGTCGCGGGGAGATCATTATTCGTCCTTCTTGAGATGGTCAGCCTAACCGGCTGGGACCTAAACAGAGGGAAAGATCGCGTCAACCCTCAAAAGGGTAAAACATGTTATCAATCGGAACAAGTTGTATCAAAGAACACAACCCATGAAGACTGATCTGAACAAGAGGTATGGTGACTCAGAACCGTAAAACTTCTCCAGAATGAGCAAGTTTATGATATAGTTTAGCCAAAGGGGCCTATTCTTCAAAGGCACCGACTCATCAATGATGTCTACTCATTCAAGGTACCCACTCATCCTTGGGTGCCCACTCGGTGAAAAGAATATACACAGCTAGATGTGCCTACTCATCATCAAAGGCACCAACTCATAAATAGTACCTACTCCTTCAATATACCCACTCATCCTTGGCTGCTTGCTCGGTCGGGGCATCTACTTGGCCTTAGATGCCTACTCAACCAATGAGAAATTTATCTCACCTTCAAAAGCACACTATCAAAAGCCTTACGTCGTCCAGATCGGTTAAGCAAAACTAAGACTATCAAGTCAACAAGCGCGAGCAAAAGGAGACTCAAAAGGCGAGAATTTTGCCGTGGCACCTCCTCAGTCAGGAGGGGGGAAAACTCACTAACATAGCCGAAAATGGCTAAGTAAACATTCAGGATGTCAAAGTGGTGAGGCTCAAAGCCACCCATCTCCGCCATATCCAGACCCACCTGGCCAGTAAGAGACCCCCTCTCCTTTGCCGAGCCATTCTGATACTTAGTCAAATTCAAGCTAAGTACTTATCAACACCCACTCGGACGACATGGGGCTCATTAGCTCCTCATTCGAGTGGCGTCCGATCCGCTAGGCTGGTAGGAGACCCTCTCTCCTCTGTCGATCGCGAGTCTCTCTTATGCTTACCCAAATTTAGGCTAAGTAATTCATTGATACCTGCTCAGACAAGAGACCAGGTCGGCCACTCAGTCTTGCACATAACTTGAAGCGAGGCATAATCCCGAGTCCCCCATCTCGGCCAGGAGAGCTGTTTGGCCAAGGGAGCTGCTCGGGCAGCCTATACTGTGCAAAAGTTCGAGGGCGTTGACCCTAACCCCCACAAGGGCGTTTCACCCCCCTCTCGGGCCCAGCAGGGTACCCCATAACATGGATCTCTCTCGGTTTCCGCTAGACGATCGCCTTAGGAAGGAATGATGCTACCCAATCCGATCATCCAGAGTGGGGCTAATTTCTTGAACGCCTCAGCTAGTCCAATGAATACACTTGATGGAGGTGCGATGATGTTCGTCATCCCCTGAATACAAAAATTCTCCAACGACACTCAAATATGGAGAACCCCCCCGGCTAACTTAGCCAAAAAAACGGCTAAGTATCAACAATTGGACCTACTCAGGATCTGAGTAGCGTCGTGAAGACCTCCTCGGGAAGCATGGAGCTCATAGAGCCCTCCCGGATCGGGAAGCTCCATCATTGGCACCTCCTCAATCAGAACAGGAGCGTCCTACTAACTTAGCCGAAAAAATGGCTAAGTATCAACAATTGAACCTACTCGAGATCTGAGTAGCGTCGTGAAGACCTCCTCGGGAAGCATGAAGCTCACAAAGCTCCCCCGGGTCGGGAAGCTCACAAAACTCCCCCGGGTCGGGAAGCTCCCTCATTGGCACTTCCTTAGTCAGAAGAGGAGCGTCCTACTAACTCAGCCGAAAAACGGCTAAGTATCAACAATTGGACCTACTCGGAATCTGAGTAGCATCGTGAAACCTCCTCAAGAAACATGGATCTCCTTAGTTCCCCCGAATCGAGAAGCTCCATCATTGGCACCTCCTCAGTCATAAGAGGAGCGTCCTACTAACTTAGCCGAAATAAGGTTAAGGACCTCCCTCGGCATCTCGAGGAGCGTCAATGACCTCCCTCAGCATTTCGAGGAGCGTCCATGACCTCCCTCAGCATTTCGAGCAGCGCCACTCAAATACTTGGCCGAAATTTGGCTAATGACCTCCCTCGGCACTCCGGGGAGCGTCCATGACCTTCCTCGGAACTCCGAGGGGCGTCACTCAAATACTTAGCCGGTATTTGGCTAAGGACCTCCCTCAGCATCTCGAGGAGCGTCCATGACCTCCCTCGGCACTTCGAGGAGCATCGCTCAAACACTTAGTCGATATTTGGCTAATGACCTCCCTCAGAATCTCGAGGAGCGTCACTCAAATACTTACCCGATATTTAGCAAAGAACCTCTCTCATCATCTCGAGGAGCGTCCATGACCTCCCTCGGTACTCCGAGGAGCATCACTCAAGAACTTGACTGAAATGTGGCAAACGACCTCCCTCGGCATCTCGAGGAGCGTCCATGACCTCCCTCAGCATTTCGAGGAGCGTCACTCAAATAAATAGCCGATATTTGGCTAAGGACCGCCCTCATCATCTCGAGGAGCATCCACGACCTCCCGCAGCATTTCGAGGAGCGTCACTCAAATACATAGCGAAATTAAGGCTAAGTACTTCATTGGCACCCACTCGGACGACATGGGGCTCATTATCCCCTCATCCGAATATCGTCCTACCCGCTCGGCCACTAGGAGACACCCTCTCCGTTGACGAGTCAGTTTCATACTTAGCTAAATTCAATCTAAGTACTTCATTGGCACCTACTCGGACGGCATGGGGATCATTAGCCCCTCACCCGAGTGGAGTACTACCCGCTCGGCCACTAGGAGACCCCCTCTCCTTTGCCGATTCATTCTCATACTTAGAAAAATTGAAGCTAAGTACTTCATTAACACAAGGGCCTACTCGGCAACTGCACTCGCTCGGCCACTCGGCCAATGACCCTGCTCGACCGGGTCGGCAAGCTTCGAGCATCCGCACGGCCAGCCTTAAGGGCACCTCTCGGCTCGACCAGGGCCTTAAGCATCCGGTCGGCAAGCCTCGAGAACCCGGTCGGCCAGCCACGAGCATCAGCTCCCTCGCGCACCAGCTCGGCAAGGGCGGCAACTCATCCCGGCCGGCGAGCCTGGAACACCCGCTCAGCCAGCCACGAGCACCAGCTATTTCGAGCACCAGCTCGACCGACCTCAAAGGCCCTCGGTCGACCTGCCTCGAACACCCGGTCAGCCAACCTCGAGCACTTGCTCGGCCATCCTCGAAGACCATCGGTCGGCCAGCTTCGAGGGTACCTAATTGGCCAGCTTCGACCACCTACTCGGCCAACCTCGAAGACCCTCGGTCGGCTAGCTTCGAGGGTACCCGGTCGACCAACTTCGAACACTTGCTCGGCCAACCTCGAAGACCCTCGGTCGGCCAGCCTTGAGGGCACCTGCTCGGCCAGCCTCCAAGGCACCCCCTCGGCTAGCCTCAAGGGCACCCCATCGGCTCAACCAAGGCCTCGCAAAGTTCAGCACTTGGCCTCAAGGCACCTGCTCGGCCATGGGTCCCGGTCGGCCACTCGGCCAAGGCCTCCGCCAACCTTGGCTTCGCAAAAGTTCGGGGACCGCCATGCTTAGTTAATCCTAGCGCCAGGAGACTTATTCCGCCAATCAACCGAACTAAAATGGCGATTTCCACTCTGATTACTTGGCGTGGAGCTAATTGTTTGGGCCCATTTCTTGGACCAGCCCACCTATGGCAAAGTTACTAAAATACCCCTATATCTAGAGAAGCAAATCCTCCACCAGCTGGAGCTGACTAAAATACCCTCATTTATTGGGTCTCCTATCCTCTAGAAATAGGGGTTGTCTCATTAGACAAAGGTAAGCAATTCTAAGCTACAAAATCTAGAGCATCTCTCTCTACATTGATCCCTTTCTCTCTCTACCTCAATTATTTACTGACTTGAGCGTCGGAGGGGCGATCCCGAGACCACCCCCGAGGTAGGCTAACCTTGTTTTGCAGGATTCTAACGTATGGATAACGGAGCTCAGGTGTACCTTCTTGGGGTCCACATCAAGTCTCTCAGCACACATTAACATCCTCAATTTCTTAGCAAAAACAGTATGTATTATACCTTTTGTTATTTATTGATTTACGTTAATGTAACCATTAGTTTGGATTTGTGAATTTGTTTATGTGAATTGTTTGGTTATTATGTAATTGGGAAAGTATATGTTGAACTATAACCAAACCTATATGGACATACCTTAATGGGGTAAGGAAGGAAATCTAAGGAATGGATTGGTTTGTGTTGTTTAATTGTAGTATGCATCATTTGCCTTGATACCTGTTCGAGGCTTACTCATTAGGAGTAAGTCTTGAATAATCCCCGGTTTAGGACTGTCTTTGAGTTTCTTATCTCACTTAGGATGTGAATGAATATTTGGGTTTCGATTCTAAGAAAGACCTCGCTCATTTTCCTAATCGTTCTTTGGGTACATATGTTGATATCTTAACTACTTTCTTCATCATGTGCTTGGAAACTGTAGGGAAGTGTTGCCGGATTTTTGTTAGAATTGAAAACCAAATTTTCATTCACTAGTGAGATGAGAAACTCAAGGATGGGTTAGGTTGGAGTGATAAGGACCGAAATGGTCATGACTGCATTTGATAGGCCACTTTGAATGATGTGATCGATTGTGTTCTTGTTTGGTGTCTCTAGTGCATGAATACGGATCGAAACTGGATTTATCGTAATCGGATTTTGACGACATTTCTATAAGGATTTCATGAATTGAACAGAGTTGCGTAAGAACATCAATCGCAGAATGGGTCAAAGTTATTCTTGTTTCCTTGTTGTGATTGCAAGAACTCAAGGGGTATCGTGATGTGGATCAAATTAAAGATCATTTGATTCGTTGTGGGTTTAAGAATAACTATACTAGGTGGACATGGCATAGAGAATTTTATGATCAGGGTATGAGCTCCACTAGCTTGTGTGATGGTTTGCATGTTGATCACATTGAGGTTGAGGTTGAGGTTGAAGGAGAGGATGATAATGAGAATGATAGGGTAGATGATGATAATCAGGTAACTTATGTTTAGTATTTTGATTTATATAATAAGAAATCTAAATAAATATATACTTAGAAATCTTGATTTACATATATCAAGTAATCTTTATTTTATATATAATATGAATTAAAAAGAAGTTAAATTTAATTAGGAACATATACTTAAATATACCTAAAGAAGGTGCAATGAAGAAGAAGAAGAAAAAAAATAATAGTTGATAATGATCCTTGCACCGATGAGTCTGCACATAGACACGTGGATCCATTCATTGACTTATCACTAGAGGATATGTCTGATATTGTCAAGGATATGCATTGAATATTTTGCAAAAAACCCCCAGATGAACCTTTTACTATGGAAGTTAGTCGGGGTACTGTCTTTGACTATGTTAGTGATCAGATGATCATTCTCTCCAAACAAGATGTTTTTCAATTTTTTACAGGACAATGGCTTAATGTATGTATTCGTTTTGCAAGTATTTATGATGTGAGATTTCTCAAACTCTAAACTAATTTAAATTGATATTTATTATTATTATTGTTCATCTAACTATAAGTATTTGGAGTTTTGGTACTTGGCAGATGAGATTAAGAAGAATGGAGATGCAAATATCGGTTTCATTTGTCCTAGTAGGATTTCGGAGACCATGATACGCAATGAACCAGATGCCGTGATAAACTACATGGTAAATTCAATGACAGCGAATCGACCAATGCGTTACATCATATGTTCGTACATTGAAAAGTATGTTAATTAAACTAATCTTTACTTTATTTTATCTTTATATATGAACCTGTAGTTATATATATATATATATATATATATATATATATATATATACTACCTCAGTTTCTTTTTAATTGTTACACTTTGACATTTTACACTATTCACAAATTGCACTTTGACCCTCGTTTGTGATTTATACGTGAATAAAAACATAGTCATGTGGGATCTTGTTAGATTCGTATTAGTATGTATTTTATTAATATGTAGTTTTTATATTTTTTACAAATACAAAATTAGAGATATAAAGGCTCAAAGTAGTGCATCGGCATGCGTGAAAAGTGAAGTGTAACAATTAAAAAGAAACGGAGGTAGTAATATATATATTATATATATATAATATATATATATATATATATATATATATATATATATATATATATATATATATGAACATCACATTTTTGTTGCATGCTTTAATTTAGGGAACATTGGATTCTTCTCGTCCTTTCTCTATCCAAAAAAATGGTATATATATTTGATTCACTTCGGAGAGATAGATCCTTAGCTATTAAGATACCGCTGCATACGTAAGTTAATAATTTTTATATATACAGGTTTCTAAGTTTAAATGTATTTTATGATATCTATAAATGTTTGTAGTAATTCTTTTATTGTTACAAATTTTTTGAACTTAGTGCATATACAAAATTCACGCTTTTATGGTTTTGTATTTGATACACATTTTCTATTTAGTATTTTTTTTTTTTGCGATTCTAATATATGTATTATATTCGGTGTAGTGTGCTCAACAAACAGGAGGAGATGAATGTTGCTATTTCGTGATGAGATACAAGCTTCTAATCATCCACTTTCTCTATGATTCAAATATTTGAATGAGGTATATGTAAGTTGTAAATTCGCTACTTTGCGTATATAATTCTAAAGTTTATTGACTAAGTTAACATATTTATAGGATTTTCCTTCAAGTCTTGAGCCCTACTCCACAGTAGATATGAACGAATCAAAGAACTTTTTGCGCAACACTTTGTACGCTCATCGAATAAGGAAGAATAAACTAACTTGTTAGTGTTTATAGTAGTTGAACACTATTGGTTGAATTGGTTGATTGCAAAATTGGTTGCTTGTTTGAGATGGTTTGAGATGTATTGAAACAGGTTTTGTTTATATATATAACTTTTTCCCAACGATTTCTTGGGTTGTCCAAATTACAAAGCAGACTCTGCCGAATTTGTCGCTCACAATTATTATTATGAATGTTTGTTAAGTTTTGAATCATGAGGTTTAGAAATATGGAAAAAAAAAAACATCAAAAAAAGCTGGAAAAAAATGAAAACAAAAAAAGAAAACATACATCTGCGTCGCATATTGTGTAGCATGTGACGCAAATGACACCTATTTGCGTCGCACATGGAAAAGGATGCGACGCAGATGGCGCTGCTATCCAGGCTTCTGTTGACTAGGAGAGCAATTTGCATCGCACGTTGCATAATGTGACACAGATAGCTTTGCTGGCCTGGTTGCTTTTTTGGGCTTGGGGAGAGCTATTTGCATCGCACCTTGTGCAACATGCGACACAAATCGCTCTCCTGGCATGGCTAATTGAGGACCATTTGCGTCGCACCGTATGCTATGTGCGAAGTAAATGGTTAAAAATCTGCGTCGTTTCCCTATACGACTCAGATCAATCACTAGTCATTTGCGTCGAGACTTGTGCCGTCGGACCCAAGTCCGACTTAAATAGGGGTCCCATGTCCGACGCAAATCGACCTTTCTCTACTAGTGCAACCTCCAGTGGGGAGTAGTTGGTATTGGAATAAGGTTTTGTGAAGTTAAAAATTTATATTAAAAGAGGTGATTTCAGAGAATACTATGAGGCAGATGAATCTCTACTCATTTCACAAGGTCTACTCAATTTTGGTGGGGCATCATGATAGAGTTCGATGGGACAACCATGTTTGGAATAGGCTTTCTATTCCTAAGCACATGTTCTTCACTTGGCTTATAATGAAAGAAGACAACATCACGGTTATTCAAGAAGGGAGTGAGTGATTCACCTACATGTCTCATTTGTGGTAGTTGTGATGAAAATCAAAATCATCTGATGTTCCAATGTAGATATAGTCAGGTAATCTGGATGCAAATCAAGTTGTGGCTGCAGTTAGGCGTCAAGTCAAATACTATTTGATGTGATGGGTTCAGGGGTGCAGAAGAAGCAAATCAAGAAGAATGGGTATTCAACTACCTTTGCTGCTATTATATACAACATTTGGACAATTGGAAATGAAGTATACTGGGAAATGGGAATAAAAGATTGTGACTGTGCACAAAACTGTTAATAGTATAGAAAAGGTCTATTATAGATAGAGAGTATAGTATTATGCCTATGAAAGTCTTGAGGAGTGTTGGAGAGTGGATGGGGAAAATAACTCTTCGAGTTTGTAATTAGTTGGCCTAGCTTTGTTGGGGAGGGTTCAACCTAGTTGGTTTGTCCCCTCAAAGTCTAGTTGTTTGGTTGTAATGGATTTTTGTTATCAATATATCTTACTTACTTAGCAAAAAAATAAATAAATTGATTCTTTAACAATTTCCAGTTCAATTGAGCAACTCCGAGATATTCATGGAAAATTCGAGTTTAATTGAGCAAATAGATCTCAATCAAAGTGTTTTTAGCATGTAATATAGACGACTTAAATCGGAGCATTAATTTGAAGCATTCAACAACGAACAATATCACTATTCAAACAAACTTGAGCATCAAGATCCAATAGTAATAGTTCTCAATAAAATACACCAAATTTTGATGGTAACAATATCGAACTCAAGAATTACATTGGTTTGCTAAGCAAAGCAATAACACTATAATTTTATGTATACACTATAATAATATTACTTACACTATAAAACATATATCATAAATGAATACACTATATCATAAATAGATACACTATATTAGACAGGAACATACTATAGCTTATAAAGAAAATATTACGTACACTATAAAACAAAAACGCACTATAGTACACAAATAAAATATATCACAAATCCATACACTTTATCATAACTTGATACCTTATATCAGACAGAAACACACTATAGCATATAAAGAAAATATTACGTACACTAAAACGCACTATAATACTCAAATAAATATAATATATAACACATACATACGCTATATCATAAATAGATGCACTATAGCACATAAACACACTATAGAACATTATACTATTGAAAACCATACTATAGAAAAAGTGACAAATTATCTTAATCTTTTATGACAAGTTCAACTAAACAATCATTAAATAAACATGAAATCGGAGGAGTTTTACTTGGTCAAGTAAGACCCACTTTTGATGATATCTATGAGTTATACTGTCAGCATGCTGCCATAGTAGGGTTTAGTGTTACAAAATTCAAAAACAAAAAAAGAAGCTAATGGAGATCAGTGGTGCATCAAAAGTACTATGCATGTATGCTCTACTCAAGGGATAAGGAATACTAAAAACAAAGAAAAAGAGGAAGAGAATAATATAGATATAATGATATAAGATAGAACTTCAAAACAAGGGAACACCTTTAAGAAGTAGAGGAAAAGAAGACTTATGATCACAAGAATTGAACCCTGAAGGACAATTTGAGATAGTGCAGCATGTTATAAAACACAATCATCCAATTACAAGAGAACCACTAAATTACCTTCATACATCTAAGCGTCAAATGAGTGACCGAAAGTAACAAACAATACACACTAGTGGAGAAATGCTCTTTTGCTACTTACCAAATGCTTCGTTTGTTCCATAATACACTATATCATCTAAAAAGATACTATACCATAGAGAAACATACTATATGATAAATAAAGACAATATATGAACTATACACACGATAGCGGATAGAACACACTATATCATAAAGAAAGCCAATATATATTTGTCTGCGTATACTATATTAACTACACACTGTAGCACGCAAAAGACACTATATCATAAAAGAAAGCAGATATATGATATATAAACACACTATATCACATAGAAACTCACTATATATTTGTCTCCGTATACTAACAAAAACTTTCATCACAAAAGGCTCTCACTAGTGGAAAAAACCTTATATGTTACTTAGTAACATATTCAGTTTTTGTAAAATAGCATCCGAAAATCAACATTAAAAATGGGAGGGAAAGCTAGGAGGACAATCTGATGCGGTCCTCTTGTAGACCGCGTCTGATTTTCTTATTTTTTCAACAAAAAAATTGAACCTGCGTGCATGGCCCATGTTCCTCCCTTATAACACCAGCCCACTCCCTTATAACCGCAACCCATTCTCCTCTTCCCTCAACTCTCAAACCCTAGACAAAAATATTAATGAAGGCCCAACACTTTATAACACTCCCCATACCCGACCTAACCTCCCCCCATCCCTCTCTCTCTCCTTCCTGAAAATTATCAAACCCTAACTCCCTCCCCTCTCTCTCTCCTCTCCACTCCTCCCTTACACCATGCTGCATCTCAATCAGCTCCCTCCTCTCTCCTCTCATCTCTTATAAACGAAACCACCTCAGTCTCACCTCTATCTCCTATTTACTCCTCCCTCACAAAACGAAGAACGAAAATGAAGATCGAAAATGAAGAACAAAGAACAAAGATTAAAAATGATGAAAGAATGAAGAACGAAGTTCGAAAATGAAGAGAGAATGAAGAGCGAAACCAAGAACGAAGAATCGAAGATCTGGTTATAGGTGTTGGTTTTTTTTCGTTTATTTTTTTACGAAGTTTTTTCGTTTAATTTATGGTTTAGGCTATGTTTAGTTCACCTGAAATTTTCAGATTTGAACTTATCTGATCCGAACTTATTTTTTCTGATCTGATCTGATTTTAAGATCTTATCTTTTAGAAAATATATTATTACTATTATATTATGACTTTGTAATTCATTATTATGCAATACATTATAAGATCTTATTTATAGTATTACTATTATAATCATTTTATTTCTACACAACTTTTACACAACTTTTATTAATAATAATAATTATTATTATCATTATTATAATAACAACAACAATTATAATCATTATAATAATAATTATTACTAAAAATAATTATATAACCCAAGTCATTAATTTATAAGAGCATTTATAAAATGTTTTGACAATTTTCCTTAAAAAAATATTTCACACTTGAGAAGTCGGCAGACTCAACTCTTTTTTTTTCATATAAAATAAGATATAGAAACAACTGTGAGTTGCGCAGGAAAGAAATGGATAGTGTGCAACTTCAAATAGCTAGAGAGATTTGGAATCCGGTAGGAAGAGGTATACAAGATCTAAATTTACAATTTGTATCTCACACTTAGCTTATTTTGAAATGTAATCCGAACTTAGTAGTTTCGTTGTCATGGATTTGAGCTATCATATTTTATATATTTCTTCGTTTTGCGCCAATCTTATGTTCTTAACATGTGGCATTTAATTTTCTATTATTTAATAACAACCAAATAACTTAAAGTAATGATAACAATGACATTTATAATGATAACAACAAGATTAATAATAATTACCAATATTAATAATTAATAAGTACAATAGCAACAATAATAATTCTCTTAGAACAAATGTACTAGTAAATAATAGTATTAATAGTAATAATGAGTTTTTAAATATAAGCATGATCTGATCTGATGTGAAGTTATAATTTTCTGATCTGATCAGATTAGATTTGAAAAAAGCAAAATAAGGTAAAATGAACATAGCCTTTGTTTTTAGATCTGGTTTTGGGTGTAGGTTTTTGTTTCGTTTTTTTGGGCTTCTATTTTCGTTTCGTTTGGTTTCCATTTTCGTTTTTGGTTTTGTTCGAACTCTTAATTGTATTTTTTTTTGGCTTGCATTTTCATTTGTTTTTTTACTTCCATTTTCGTTTGATTTTTTGTTCTAATTAGGGTTTATAATTGTGAAATAATGGTAGTAATAATTATTAAGTTCTAGGGTCTTAGCTTTTGTAATTGTTTTTAGACCTGATTGCAATAACTTATATTTATTGATTTTCTTTGCTGGGTTAAGTTGTTGTCAATAATACAAAGGGAATTTGGTAATTGTTTGAGAAAATACGTAGGAAATTTATTTTCGAGAAATTTTAAGTTGTGATTACAAAGGACTTTTTGGTAATCGTTTAAGAAAAAAAGAGGGAAATTTGTTTTTAGTGAATTGTGCGCTGAATATATATGTATTTTGTATAATTTTTGTTTCTATGTATAATATACATTATACATATTGACATTGTATAATACATTATGTATCATATATAATTTTTGTTTCTATGTATAATACATAATATACATTGTATATTGTATTATGTGCTGAATATACATGTAATATGTATAATTTTTGTTTTTAGTGAATTATGTACAATACATTTGTTTTTCAGTGAAGTATCATTTTTGTATATTGTATTGTGTGCTGAAATTGATGTACAAGACATTTGTTAATTGTATTGTATATTCCACCAACACAGTGAGAGTGAGACGTGAAAATGAAATGTCGTGCACACCTGCAGCTTGCAGGTTTGCACTTTTTTTGGACATCAATTTCTACAATCTGCTGTGGTTTTTAGGTAAAACCGCATCAGTAAATATTTTGGATCTGCAACGAGCCTACTCGATGCAGATCAAAATCGAATCAGTAAGTCCAATTTTAACTGCATCAAATGGGCTTTTTTCCACTAGTGTCTACAACCTCATATTAAAGAGACGGATAATATAACCAGGTAGATAGCGTGATAGAGGAAAGTTTTAAAATTTAAGTTGAAGAAGTAATAAAGATTGAAGAAGCAAAAGTTGCAGCAGAAAAAATTGAAGCTCATCAGAAAGCGTTACAAGAAGCAACTGCAACATTACAAGCTAGAGGTGTTTATAAAAAACCAAGATCGAAATACCGTACCGAAATACCAAAAAAAGGTCTAAATGGGTGGTTACCGTAATGATAAAAGAAAGTTTCAACGGTACGGTTACCGAACCGATAAAATTAACGGTTAAACGGTACGGTTACTGTTATGATTTTTGAGTGAAAAGTTAATCGAAATATTATTTTTCTCTATTTAATTGTTGCGAAACAATTTCAAACAATTACATTAATTATAATATTTGTTCCTAAGTTACAACATTTAGGGAAAGTATGTAATTACTTGGAAACTCTAGTACTAATATAAACACTATCATTAGAAAATGAAGTGAATTATTACTGTTAGATCACACTATTACTACTATAGTTAGATTCGTAACATTGTTGGTAAAATCAAGTACATCAAGTAATTCTACTTTCCAAATTTGATTGTTAACTTTTTCTTTGTTGTCTCCTTCTTGTTTCCATCTTCGACTTCTTTGTCCTCTTTTTCTTTTCGCATTCTCTCTCTCAAATCATCTTCAATCCTCTTACTCTCTTTGACCTTTTTTTTTCATTTTCTTTAATAAAAGCAACAATATCTGATCTCTATGATCTGAATGATATCATATTCTTGTCCAATTATCTATCACCGATACAAATATATCAATCTCACTCAGAGGCATAAAGAAAAACACTCCATCTAGGTTAAAAACCTTTTCGCTGCAACAAACAACAAAAATGGTAAGAATATTTTCAAGAAAAACAATACGTCAAATAAATTTCATTCAAAAATTTTACATGTAGTCAACAACCTCCCTTAAAAATATTGGTAAAACATCCATCACATTTTCAAACTTTTTAATCATCTTTGAAAGATGAGTAAAAGCATCATTAACTGTATAATCATTCAGCCTTAAAGTTTACTTTGCTAGACCCTTAGATAAAACACCTTGTAAAGCAGTCCATGAATTCTCCAAAGACACGAACTCGCTTGTTCATAAAAAACTTTTTTGAAAACATTGTTGATAATATAAGTGCTTTTCTGACTCAATTGAGTCACAATAAATCTAGGAAAGGCACTAGTTGAAGTATTAGAAACTTCATCCCAACCAGATAGCAAATCCTTCATAGCATAGGCCAATGATATCATCCCATCAAAGAACATATGGTTAAGATCATCTTGGAAAGAATGATCAATAGAAGAAGGATTAACAACCACAAAAGACTCATTCCAACTCTTAAAAGCATTAATGTGGTAAAGGGAGACAACTTCTAAATCCTTCTTCCATATCAACCAAAAAGCATGAAGCTTCTACAAAAATCAAAATAAATACGATTAATTTATAGTACTCCATAGGTAAAAAAAATACATTATATCAAAACAAACCTAACTATATGAAAATGAAACCAATTATATTAGAGCAAAAACACACTATGTCATTAGTATACCACTAACAAAAGAAACAATAAAGCACATACCACATACAAAATACATTATATCATACAAAATAACACTATATCACTCAAACCTATACTATATCAAAAGTGAATATTATTCTAAACTTATAAAGCACTATAAGGCACAAACACTATATTACACACTATATCACATTCAAACACACTACATCACAAACAACCACACTATATTACATACCAACACTATCACAAAACTACACTATATAATATAAAATCGCACTATACCACATACAACCATACTATATCACTCAAAACTGTACTATATAAAAAAATGAACATTATTCTAATAATTTAAACTTACATTTTGAGCTTTTTCCGTAATTTCTTCATTAGTGAGGCAACTTGGTGGAAGCTCAAATTGAATATATACATCCTCCTCTTTGGCACAACCTTTTCCACTTCACTTCTAGAATCATCTTTTATTGAAAAACGTGGTACAACATGAACATCCATTTTTTTTAACCAACTTCATCCGGGAGAAATCAACATTCCCATCATCTATCAAATAAGTATCATCCAACAACCCACTTCCAAACTTATAACATCTTACTTCAAGATGAATTCTCCTCTGAATTGAGTTATTGTCCCAAAGACTAAATTAGAGGTAGGTGAGTTGGAAGCAAACCATCACCAATCTATAGGTGATGGAAGTAAATCAACTCCAATAATATGATATAACCAATAAAATAACCCCAAGAACCTTTATTGAACAATGAATTCTTGTACAGAACCGTAGCATGCTTCAACATCTCTAACACATATATAAGCAATTTTACAAACCTCATCCACAGTGTACACCATTGCAACGGGAGCTAAAAAAAAGGAGAAAGCAAATAACACATACATCTCTTTAAACATATCCTCACCATCAACTAGTCTAACTAACTCAACAAGAACAACAGAAATATGAATCTGCTCTTTATCCCAAATAACTTTAGAGAGGTTTACTCTTTGTCCTTCAACTTGCACCAAAAATTTGCTTTTCTTTGAAGCTTTCAAGTTGTCGTTTCCAACTACAGGATTTAACCTCTTTTTTTTTATGGCCAAGTAAAATAATTCATATCAAGCTCAAATTTACAACTACAAGAACTTCTAGGGAAAGACGAACCAACTAAGTTGGACCCTTAAACCCAGAAGAGCACAAACACAACTAGATACAAACTTGGTGTACTAAATTCCTTAGCCACTCTTTGCCAACTCTATCAATTTTCTTAGGCAACGCACTATACACTCTTCCTATAACATCTTTCTTAATATGATTTACAATCTTATGAATAACAACTCCAAGATAAATCAGAGGTAACTTACCTCTTTTGAACCCAGAAACATCTAGGATTCTCTTCACTTCAACATCCTTCATCCCAGAAGTGTAATTTTTTCTCATTCACCTCTAACCCTGGAGCTTTAGAAAAAAAGGCTAAAATCCTTGAAGCATTAAGTAGACTGATCTAAAATTTCCCTTACTGTACAAAATAATATCATCTGCAAAACATAAATGGTTCAGATGCACCCCTGAGCATCTAGGATGAAACTTGAAAAAATCTCCCCGCCATCACCATTATTCTAGACATATATTCCATGCAAATCACAAAGAGCAAGGGTGACATTGGGTCACCTTGCCTCAAACCTTTTTTTCCTGCAAAATACCCACAACATTTACCATTTATCAGGAGAGTAAACATTGGAGACTTTACACATTCCATGATAAGAGAGATGAACCTCATAAGAAACTTCAATGCCTTCAACATATCTTCAAAAAAATTCCAGTCAATGGAATCATAAGCTTTCTTCATGTCCATCTTAATGATACAACCAAAGCTTGCATTTTTCCTGCCATAATCTCTAATCATATCTTGACAAATTAAAACATTATGAGCTATAAATCTTCCTTGGATGAAAGCACCTTGGTTATCTGTTATGATCTCAAGAAGGACACTCCTCATTCTTGCACAAATCACCTTGGTAATGCACTTATAGATACATTGTAGCAAGCAATGGGTCTGAACTCGATGACATTTCTAGGGCATTTTACCATGGGAATCAAGGTAATCATTGTATTATTTAAATCCCTCAACAATTTTCTAGAAGAGAAAAATTCCTTTACTGCTCTAATAATATAAGCCCCCACAAGATGCCAGACATCCTTGTAGAAAAAAGTCCCAAAACCATCAAGTCTTAGAGATTTGTCACCATGGATTGAAAAAAGAGCATTTTGTATTTCTACATCTGAGACAGGTAACGGTAACCTGTCTTGTTGATTTTCTGAGAAAACTGGCCCCATTGCAATGATCTCATCACTCAAACTTCTTCTTGTCACTCTTGCAGTCCCAAGTAATTGCTTATAATATTGCACAAAGGTGTCCTCAACTCCAATACCTTCTTTCCATTCCCCATTCATATCATGTATTCCATACACAGTGTTGTGCATTTGTCTGATTTTGATAGCTCTATGAAACAGGGAAATATTTTCATCACCAGAAGTGACCCATGCCATTCTTGATTTCTGTTACAAGAAAGAAATATAATGTGAATGAACCTTCTTGTATTCAGCAATAACATGTCTTTCCTTTTTCCCATTTTCATCATGATACCTTTCATGAATATTCTTTTGACAATTTAAGAGCTCATCATAAGCCTTAGCATCAGTAATCTGAATTTCACAAAAACCCTCCTTATTCAACATTTTCATCTCATGTTTAACATTTTTTAACCTCTAAACAATACAGAACATGGCACTACCCCTCACATTTACCTCCCAAGCTCTCTTTACTCTACTTTGGAAATCAGGAGCATAACTCCACATTATATAGTACCTGAAAGGGCATATTCTTCTAATAACCTCATTATGAACCTTCAGCAACTTAGGACTATGATCAAACAAACCCTCAGGCATGAACCATGCTTCTGAAGAACCATTTCTCATTACACATGACCATATCAAGCTTGCTAAACACCCCTGATTTTTCAGCCTGCTTATTGTTCCAAGTGTAATAGCAACTTGTAGACTTAATATCCTCAAGCCCACAGTTAGCTACACAATATCTGAATGGCATCATCTCAGCATCCCTGACAGCAGCTCCAATTCTCTCCTCCATATTTAAAACACAATTAAAGTCACCCAGGATTGCCCACGGTTTATCAATCTTCAGAGAAAACTCCTCCAAATCCCTTCATATGCTTTCTCTTTGCTTAGCATCATTATAAGCATATACAATCGTGCAATAAAACTCTTTGTTACTACTCACTGCCTGAATATGGCAATGAATAAGTTGTGCAGACATAGCCACAATATCAACATGGAAAGAAACAATATCTAAGCTAAAATGACTCTCCCACCAGGATGAAAAGAGGAAGTAGCGCTAAAATACCAACCTCTAAACAAGTAAACTACCCATTTTACTAGTTTTAACTTTAGTCTCAATGAGACTAATCAACCCTAGGGGCCTAGTGCTAAGAACTTGTTTGACATCTTTTTGTTTATGAGCACTTGTAATACTACCCCTAATATTCTAACACAAAATGCTATCCATGATTTCAAGAGTAGTTCCCCCCCCCTCCTTCATTTATTACAACTGTTTCACACAACACACCACCTATTCTTATTTCATCTGATTCAAGACTATCAAGTAACTCAAAAGAGTTAATAGTCACAATTGGTGCCACAGGAGAGGTTATTTGCTTCCTCAACTGCTTTGCTCCATTAAATTCTTGCACCTTAGGATCATTTGTCACTTGCACAACATTTGTCACTTGTTCCACCTAATTCTCCTTAGGTCTCCATTCTTGCTGAATCTGTTGCACATTCTGATTAGCCTACTTCCTAATATTCTTCCTACACATCTCATTAAAATGACCTAATGATTTGCAGTTTGAACAAATATTAGACTTCCATTCATGAAATGTTTCAAACACAGTATCAATCCTTTTCTCATTAGTAAAAGACAACTGATCAGGGAATTCCTAATCAACATTTACTTCAATGAGAATTCTCGAAAATTGGAGTCCATCTCTCTTTGTTGTTGCTTGATCAAGACGCAAAAATTTTCCAGTTGGCTCCACCAATTTCCTCAAGCAACGCTCACTTCAGTACTTGAAATCAATACGCAATTGAATCTAAGTAGGCAACACTTCAAAATTCTCCTTCATAATGTCCATATTATGATCCCAAGCTTTGTTAATCAGAGGCTTAGAATCTAAGAAATTCAAATTTCGCGCCAAAATTTGGTCCCTTCGCTCCATCGTCAAGAAACGCACAATTAACACCCCTTTCTTCAACATAACCACCTTATCAACCCCCTTGTTCTTCCAAAGTCGACGAATATATCCCTCCATAACAATCGGGGGTGGATTTGCACTAACATCATAACAAATCAAAGATGAATTCCAGAAATACACCTTAGGTTGCACATCCTCAACATCAATTTTAATCACATTATGATTCACATTCACAACACTAATTCCATCATCAACATGCTATTATCAGATATAGTAGGTTGAGAATTCACCTCAGTATCAGAGAATTGGAGGATTGGAACCGGTTCAACCGGACGAACACTATGCTCAGCCCAGCTAATTCACTGAACGTTCTGGTTCACCACCTTCTCAACTGTCGAATGAATCGAAGAAAGCCACTCCGAAAATATCCTATGAGTTTGCTGACATTGTTGAATCTCCCTGAGATCCTCCTCTTCAGTTTTAATCAGTGGTTCAATCTCCATTACTGAGATTCCAAGCAACCGATCCATCGATCTTATCTTTTTCGCCTGAGAATCTGAAGTTGGACCCCTAGGTTTACTGTTCGATTTTTGACCCTTTGAGCTTCTTGCCATGGCAACGATAAAGCATCGAGAGAAAACTCTATTTAACCTCTTCGTAATTGGTGTCTTTTTAGTAACAAGTGTAGCACCAAAATTACTAGAATCATTTCCTACATTAACAGGAAGATTACTAGAATCCATATGAGGATTAGCAGAATCATTTTTCCTATCTTGATGTTCAGTAGAATAAGTACTAGAATTAAGTGTAGGGTGCTCTGCAACAAAAACCAATTTTTAAAAACAAACAAACCCACTATATTAGAAGAAAATACTCTATATCAAGATAAAATATTATATCATGTCAAAATACACTATATGATGGCAAACCACACTATACCATAACAAAAATTACAATATAGTTACAAAATACACTATATCATGGCAAAAAAAAACTATATATAACAAACACTACAATGTAATTACAAATACACTTTATAATATCAAAACACACTATATCATGTCGAAACACACTGTATCATTTCAAAACACACTATAACATAACAAAACACTATATTAGAGCACAACACTATCAAGACAAAACTCACTATATCATGTTAAAATACACTATATAATGTCAAAATACGCTATATCATAACAAAAAGGAAAAATTGTGAATAACCACCTGCCAGATACCCTTGTTTCAAAATAACCACCCCAATTTTATTTGCATTTAAATAACCACCTCTACTTAGCTTCACGTTTTTAAATACCACTCTTAACAGAAAAAGGTGACTCCGTTACCTCTGAGGCCTGTTGACACGCTTTTTATTAAATTTCCCGCCAATTTTCCTCGACTTTGACCTATATATATCTCTAACATTGACAAACCTATTTTAAACAAATTTGGCAAAGATTTACTTCAATTCCACTGTGATTCCTCTTGAAGCTCAAAATTCAGGTATGTTCTTTGCAATTTCTAGGGTTTTAATGAAATTTATAGGGTCAAGTGCTTAAAGTTTGGATGCATAATAACTAAGGTAACTGAAACCCCCCCCCCCCATACTGAACCACCTTCCTCCCTTTAATAATCTTCTTAGCAAAATCCCCAGCAACTTGAAGCCTAATTTGATATTTCGACATTCTAGCAAGGACAAAACTGAAATTAGGATTCTACCAATTTTATAAGGCAATCAACAGCAATTAAAAATCAATCAAAAACGAAAAAGCAATTGCTTAACCAAGCTTCTAATTACTTAATTGAATAATTTATACATAGATAGTATAGTATAAGGTTAAAGTTTCAGTTTTCTTACCTTGTTTAGGGATATAATCAACTTCACTGGCCCCAACTTCACGACACAATGCAGTAACACCACCGTCACTCACACCTTCTTCTCACTTAAAAAAACTAAGTTGCAGATTAGAGAGAAAAGAATCTTGTCCAGAAAATTGAATGAAGAATTTAAAATGGGGAGGGGAAGGTGAAACAATAATTGAAGTTTGAAGAAGAAAGACGAGACAGGAAAGAGAGAATAGGAAGGAAAGTATGAAATGCGTAGTTTGTTGGATGGAGATTAGGTCAGTCAAAAAAAAAAAGGGCCCCATGTTAACGGAGAAATCACAAATTACGTCAAATGAAAACTTTTTACAAAACACAAAGATCAACATCAAATTTATGAGAACAATAGAAATCGCAATAACATTAACAAAAATTACATGAGCAAAGGAACTTTGTTGATCTCTTATACCATGACCTAGGCACTTGCTTTAACCCATAAAGTGTCGTGTCAAGCTTGTAGACGTGGTCCTGGGAGATCATTGCTTTCAAATCCAGGGGTTTATTCAACATATACATCTTCATTTAAATAGCCATTTAGAAATGCACACTTAACATCCATTTGATATAGTTTAAATCCCATATAAGCAGTAAATGCAATTAATATTCTAATGGCTTCAAGTCTAGCAACATGAGCAAAGGTTTCTTCATAGTCAATTCCTTCTTGTTGATTATAATTTTTACTACAAGTCTAGCTTTGTTCCTTAGAATTGTTCCATACTCATCTTGTTTATTTCTAAACACCTATTTTAAGCCAATTACTTTTTTTTGTTTAGAAGAAGGAACTAGATGACATACCTTGTTTTTTCGAACTCATTTAATTCAGCTTGCATAGCAATGGTCCAATCGGAATCGGTTAGGGATTCTTTATGATTTCATGGTTCGATCATTGATAAGAACATGTGAAATGCACAAAAATTCCTTAACCGAGATCTAGTTTGCGTACTTTTGGATATGTCACTTATTACGAGTTCCACTAGATGTGATTTTTGATGTCTCCAAGGTTTTGGTTGAAACTCCCTTATAGGTACAGGTTGTTCCTCTTGGGTTCTATGAGTGGATGAGGAGCTTTGATCAATTGTTCCTCTTTCAGCAATGGTTGAATCAGTTCCTTCAACCTTTTCGTCCTTAGTAGGAACAAGAACAGCTCCATCATCTTGAGGATCATGAGCATCATTGTTATGAATGTTTTCATTTACTTCGTTCCTTTCCTCTTTTATTTCTTCTTCCTCAATTGAATCTGCATCTTTCTCATTTGGTTGTACCAAGCCAATCTCAAAGTCCTCAACCTGTTTGCTTGGATTAATTGTCAGATACATCAAAGATTATGTGGACACTTTCTTCAACACACATAGTTCTTTTTATTGTAAACTCTATAAGCCTTGCCATGTGATACATATCCTAAGAATATTGCTTCATCACTCTTAGCATCAAATTTTCCAAGATTATCTTTCCCATTGTTATGATCAAAACATTTGCAACTAAATGTTCTGAAATGAGTAATATTAGGTTTCTTTCTAAAATAAAGCTCATAAGAAGTTTTGTTAATGATAGGTCTCATCATGGCACGATTTATTATGTGACAAGCAGTAGTAACAGCTTCAGCCCAAATGTTCCTTGGAAGTTCATTAGAAATCACTAGGGGAAAAAACAGAAAGGGCTGCGCAGGAAGGGCTACGCTTTTCGTAAAAGCGCAGCCCTACTAGTGAAGGGCTGCGCTTTTTTTAAAAAGCGTAGCCTTAGCTACATAGGAGTAGGGATGCACTTTTTCCTAAAAGCGCAGCCCTACTAGTAGGGCTGCGCTTTTAGGAAAAGCGCAGCCCTTCTGTAGGTAAGAAGGGCTGCGCTTTTTAAAAAAGCGCAGCCCTTCCTGAAAAAATTTGAAATTTCGAAATTGTGGGCTTTGAAATATTGAGCGGGGATTCAGATATATTATCCCTCATTCTCTCTCCTCTCTCACGTCCCTCATTATTCCTTTCCTCCTTCTCTCTCATCCTCTCTTCTCTCTCAAAAACTCCCATAAACATTTGCGACAAAAACCCTGAAATGATTTGCACTAAACATGCCGACGGAGTCCGATTGCCTATTGTGATGCCTTTTCGGAAGCGAAACCAACAGCCGGAATGAGCCGTGATGTTTAGGCTTTTTAAGCCATCCGAGTTCGTTTAAGCCTCCAAATAGGCATTTTAAGTTTTCCGAAATTTTTTTTTCCCTTAAATTATGTTTTAGGGTTTTGTTTTATGTATTTAAACATTATTAGGTTAATGTTTGGAGGTAGTTCTTGTATTTTCAGATCTATAATGTTCTTGTATACTTCTCTTTGTTATTTTGATTAATGTTCTTGTATACTTCTCTTGTTATTTTGATTAATGTTCTTGTATACTTCTCTTTGTTATTTTGATTAATGTTCTTGTATACTTCTCTTTGTTTTGATTTTTCTTGTATTTTCATCTTTGTTTTGATTAATGTTCTTGTATTTTCGATCTATATTTCTTGTATTAGTTTTTGTTCTTTTTTTCATTTTCGTTTCATTCTTTTTTTTTTTGTTTTGGGTTTAGTATTTTCATTTCGTTTGTTCTCTTCTCTTCTGTTTAATTTCAGAAAATGTGAGATTATGAGTAAAAAATGTCAAAAAAATATTTTTTTTTTTTTTTTTGGTAGGAAGGGCTGCGCTAGTTAGGAAAAAGCGCAGCCCTTCTAGCTCAGAAGGGCTGCGCTTTTTCTAATAGCGCAGCCCTTCTAGCTAGAAGGGCTGCGCTTTTTCTAACTAGCGCAGCCCTTCTAGCTTAAGGGCTGCGCTTTTCTAGCGCAGCCTACTTAAAAAGTGAAGGGCTGCTACTGAAAGGGCTGCTGTCAAAAAGCGCAGCCCTACAGGCCTTTTTCAACGCAGCCCTTCTTCATGTTTCCACTAGTGAATTAGCATGGTCCTAGCCATTTCTTCCAAAGCTCTATTTTTCCTTTCTACAACCGCATTTTGTTGTGGTGTCCTATGGGTAGAAAAATTATGATCCAGGCCATGGTCTCTACTTAAGTCATCAAATTTATAACTTCCAAATTCTTTAACATGATCGGATCTAATATGTATTAATTTATGACCACTCACATGTTGAAGTCTTTCAGAAAAGACAAGGAACTCATCATAAGTCTCATCCTTACTAGAGAGAAAAATAACCCAAGTATACCTAGAGTAGTCATCAACAATAACTAACACATACCTCTTTCCACTTCTACTTTGAATTCTCATAGGGCCACACAAATCCATATGAATTAATTCTAAAGGTTTTGTGGTGCTCACAACAGTTTTAGATTTGAAAGAGGATCTAATATGCTTTCCTCTGGCACATGCATCACAAACGTGATCAATATGAAATTTTTTAGATGGTAATCCCAAAACAAGATCTTTTGATCGAAGTTTGTCAAGTAATGAAAAGCTATCATGTCCTTGACGATTAGGCCATAGGAGTGGATCATCTTCAATAACACTAAGACATGTCATATTGTTTTTAGGAACAAGGTCAAGATCCACAATATATGTGTTCCCTTTTCTTGTTCTTTCCAAGATGACATTCTTCGAGTTAATGTTAATGATCAAGCATTTTTCACTATTTAATTTAACAACATCTCCCTTATCATAGAACTGGGAAATATTTAACAAATTATGTTTTAAACCTTCAACTGGAAATATATTATCAATGAAATGTGATGGTGACTTACCAACCTTACCCATGACAACTATGTTACCTTTCTTATCGTCACCAAAAGTCACATTTCCACCTTTATAAGTTGAGAGTGAGAGAAACTTAGATTTGTCTCCTGTCACATGCTTAGAACAACCACTATCAAGATACCAAGTGTTGTTCCCCCTCACTCCAACCTGCAAAAATCAACTAGTTGTTAGTTGTAGGAACCCCTTGTTTCGTGGGTTCATGTTCTTGACTAGGACTTTATTTGACAACCCATTTCTTGTTACTCATCTTCACATTTTTTCCAATCATTACAGTTCTTAGTTGACATTGATTTATGTAATGACCTATCTTACCACAGTACATGCAAATTTTATCACTAGGTATGTCAGCATATTTCTTGTTCTTGTTCCTTTTCTTGTAGTTTTCAAAACCAAGACCTTATTTTCTTTTAGTCTGTGGTCTCTCAATCTATGTAAGAACAACCATCATTTTCTCTCTGTTCCTTGCAACAACCGGTTCCTTCTTGAGATTACAGATCTGTTCCTTTAAACATTTTTCTCTTTATTCAAATTTACGATCTCAGATTTGTAACCTTTCAAAGGGGTTGATCAAATATCAAAGGAACTTAGAACAGGGACAAATTCCTTTAAGTGTGAAATTTCTTAATTAATTAGATAATTTTCATTCTTCACACTCTCATATGATTCCTTGATTTTTTAATTTTTATCAAACAAATCAAAGAACCTCGTTTCAACATCCGATGTCATTTTCTTAAGCCATTCTATATGTTCTTTACAAACTTTAAGAGCTTGTTCAGTTTGTTCATGTTTTTCACGTTCATCTCTACATTCAAGAATTGCATCATAAAGAAGATCATTAATTTCAAGCCTAGTTTTGCCATCTAAGTTTGATTCAAGTCCATGTTGGCTTACCTCAACTTTTTCTTCATCTTCTTTTTCGTCAGTGTTTGCATTAGACAAAGATTTGCAGTTTCTTTAGTTTGTTGTTCTTCTTCCTCTCCTATTTCTGAATCTGCCCAAGTAGCTATCATTGCCTTTTGAACGTTCGCCTTAGAGAAAGGTGCTTTAGTTTCCTTGTTCCTTTCAGCGAAGCATTCCTTGTTCCTTTCTTTGGTTTTATCATTTTCCCAAAGTAGACATTCCTTGATGAAGTGATCTGTACTACCACATTTATGACAAGCATCTTTGTTAGAAAACTTTTTAGTTTTACTTTTGAAGTTCTCGTTCTTCATGTTCATATACATCTTCCGAAATTTTCATACCATGAGAGCTGCTTCCTCTTCTTCTGAGTCAGAGTCATCTTCATCATCTGCTTTGAGGGCAATGGATTTTGACTTAGAGATTTCACCATATTCAGTATCAAGGTGAAGCTCATGAGTCATAAGTGATCCAGCGAAATGTTCCAAGTTGAACTTGGAGAAGCCTTTTGTTTCTTGTAAAGCAGTAACCTTAGCCATCCATCTATCCTTAGCAAGACTCCTAAGAACTTTTCGAACCTGTTCCTCTGATGAAATAAACTTATCAAAGAGAAGCTAACTCATTAATAATGTTAGTCAAACGAGTAAACATCTCTTGTATGCTTTCCTTAGTCTTCATGGAGAACAGTTCATATTGATTCATTAGTAAACCAATTTTAGATCTTTTGACCACATTAGTTCCTACATGAGTTACTTCTAGTAAATCTCATATTTGCTTTGTGAATTTGCATCCCATGATCCTATTGTGTTCATGGGGTCCAAGTCCACAATGCAACAATTTAACAGCCATTGCATTTACTTTCATTTTTTCAAAATCAACTTTGTCATATTCAGAGTAGGGTTTTAGAATTACCTTATTTTTGTCATTAGTAGTTATGACCTCGAAATCACCAACTTCAATGACTCTTCACACCTGTTAGTTTTCAACCTTGATGAATATCTCCATTCTGTTCTTCAAGAAGGAATAGAACTTCCCATTGAACATGGGAGGCCTTTGCGTAGAGTAACCTTCTGTAAGTTTCTCGGTGGTATTCATTGTTCCTTTGATATTTTTCTCAATAGGGTTTCCTATCTTTTGTGAGTTCCGCCTCTGATACCAATTGTTATCTCACTAGGAATAATACAAGAGGGGGTGAATTGTATGTGTAGAAATAAACGTAACTTTTTGCGGAATTTCAAACTTGAACAAAGAAACAAGCTAAAGGAACACAAGGGATTTTTACGAGGAAAAACTTCTTGGGCCCAACAAGAAGAAAGAACCTCAATCACTAGGGATTTTAAACTCAACTCTTTCACTAATTAGGCCAAACAACATTGCTACAACCTAATTCTACTCACAGGCCACACCCTGAGTTCCTAAATTCAAGTTTCTGAACAATTGTTCCCTTAACAGTAGTTCCTCTCAACTTCACTTGATGTTTTCTCACTTTCACTCGCTTTACTCAAAGCTTCTCTCTTACAGAACTTCATTCAATGTCCCCTTACCCCAAAAACCAAAATACAATTGATCAAATAAACTTAGTGTAATTAGAGTAAGAAGGCAAAGAACAAATGGCTTTTATGAGAGAATGAAGGCACTGGCACTTTACTTAGTTAAACTCACTAAATCACTTGGTCAGACACAAATTAGAACTTAATTAGACATTAGTATTTATAGTGGTAATAACTTAGAATGTAGGATTAAAACATGTATTAGTGGTAGAACCATTATCCCATGATGTTCCTTACCCGGAGGAACAAGTTTCTCAATAATCCCATGATATCCATGATCACTGTTAAACGTGGAAGAGAATTAAGATACTGCCCCTTAATTTTAGCAACCACTTTAACCATTAATTGGAAAATCTTATTTAATTAAAAAGTATATTGCTGAAGTTCATAAAGTATATTGTTGCGGTTTCTAGGAAAAACCGCAGCAATATGCTATATTTAATAATAAAAAATAGACATATTGCTGCGTTTTCTTGAGAAAACCGCAGCAATAGGTACAAGTGTAATTAATTATTTTTTTTTTTGCATTTTTGCCATTAAATTCGAAGATAAAAAATATTCAGAAAAATAGTAAAAAATCATAAACCTCCACCAAAAAATGAAATGAAACTAACAAGAAAAAACCAACAATAAGAAAACTGAACAAAGTAAAAAAAAACTGTAAAAAAACGAAAATGAAATTAACGAAAAAAAAAAAATTGAGATACAGAATAGTTATAAGAAACAAAAATTACAATTACACTACACTGAACATACAAAAATACAAAAAAATCAAAAAATAACAAAAAAATAGTAACCTTCAATAAAATATTGATTCTAAAAAATAAATAAATTAGAAACCTTTAACATACTATTGATTCTAAAAAATACTAAAATCAGATCCTCTCTTCCTCGACGGCGAAGGACCAACGGCGGCAACGCCTCTTACTAGTTGTTGATGCTGGTGAAAAAATAACATAATATTGAAAAAAAAAACCGGTTGCTGTTTGCTGGTGGATCACCGACGGCGACCAACGCCTCTCACTCCTCGAGATGCCGACGAGCCGATTCGAGCACCACAGACGCACGAGACGAGCGAAGACGACCTTGTCAGCCAAAACCCTAGCTTGGGCAACGCACCAGACGAAGGAAGGAGATGAGAGAAGATGAACTGTCGAACCACCACCAGAAGAGACAGAAACGGCGACCGTCGAACGGAGATAAGAGAAGATGAACTTTTGAAGCGTCGATCGGTGACTAGAAGAGAGAAGAGAGGAGAGAGAAGATGAAAGAAACTGATGAGGAAGAGAGAGAAAAGATAGGCGTGAACTATTGAGGGGAGGAGAGAGAAGATGAGAGGAAGAGAGAGAGGATAACTCATGAGAGGAAAGAGTGAGGTGTGCGTGAAGCGAAACCCTAGTTCGACTCTTTAATATTAATTTCAAAAGCATATTGCTGCGGTTTGTCTAGATTCGCAGCAATATATTTAAATAATATTTATTTATATTATTTTACTATATTGCTGCGGTTCTTGCTAGAAACCGCAACAATATTTTTGGTCAGATAGTCTAAAATTTTCAAAAAAAAATCTATTGATACCATATTGTTGCGGTTTTTGGCCGATACCGCAGCCATATGGGTATTTTATATTTTTCATTTTCTTTCTACGTGATATATTGCTGCGTATGGGTAAAACCGCAGAAATAAGCAATTATTCTACTAGTGAACTGCAACACATTGGAGTACAAATTTGAAGCAAAATCCGAAAATGAAAATCGAATTAAACCTCAAGGTCCACTATTGTTGTCGAAAGTTAGAGAAAATTCACTAGTTACTTTATATTTCTTTTTCCTCATGCACCATCACCGCAAGAAACCACCCTTTCATGTCCTTTTCATTCGTATTCTTCCTCTTCAATAGTGACAATGGTTCCTCCCTTTCGTAGTTTGAGCTTCCTCTCTTGTTATTGTTGGAGCTTCAAGATATTGAGGAGACAGATTGAGAGGGAGGTGAGAATGGCGAAAGAGTGGAGTAATTGACATGAATGAGAGACGGAGGTGAAAGAGGAGAGAGTTTAAAAAGGTTTAAAGAAAAGTTGTTATATTTACGACATTGCCATTGTTGACGTGGGATCGTTATATATGTAAGAGTAACTTATACCACTTTTAGGACAACTTTTACATAGCATAAGAGTAACTTTTACCACTTTAAAGATAACTTTATTATATTAAGGACAACTTTATATATTTTGATAGTAACATTAGAAAGGAAAATTGACATTGAGGTTCTAACTACGGGCACATTATTTTTTATAGGTTGTGACTATTGATTATTCTCTGTATGATCTAAGTATGGGTTGTTCTCATTTTAATAGGGTCAAACTAGGCAAATTACAATCATAACAGTCCTTCTTTAGGTTGCATGCAAACATTTTTAAGTAAGTAGGCCCTATTAAAATTACCACAACACATAATTAGATCCTGATGAGAAAAATTAATAGTTGATACTTATAAAAAATAATGGTCCATTGTTGGGACCCCCAATGCCAATTACAAGTAACATTCTTTAGTACTACTTAAATTATAGTTCAACCTATGTAGGGTTCTAACCTACATCATTGTGCTATTACACAATGCTCTAGTGATAATTGAGCTAATAGGTTTGCATGAAATTCACCAAAGATATGTTAAGATACAAAGGGTAACATATAGCTTTAAAATAATGACAAATAACAATACATGGAAAACTAATAAAACATAAATTATACTACACCATAACGAACAATATAGAAATAATGAATAGATTCCAAAAGCATAAAACTAACAATACCACAAGAAAAGAAGGATATTGAAAAATTAAATTGCAAGAAAATATCACCAATTTTACATCTTATAGCTAGAGAAGGCAACAACATCGAGATAATGTAAACCATAAAATCTCATAAACAAGCAAAATAAACAAAATCAGAAAATCGACACTTAGTTACACATAATCGAAATTAAACCTTAACAAACTCCACAAGTTCATAAATGAATAAGATAGGCACATGCATAAAATTTCTAATATGAACCCTCAAATTTTAGAAATCACAAAAAATGGCAACTAATAGTTCAACTTCCACATAATCTTTTATTTGTTTCTTTCTATCCATATTGCAAACCTATTTTCTCAGTATTTGCTTAAAAAAGTCAAAATGTAAGCCTAAAATCGTAAAACACAAACAATTTTCAAATAATTAGAGATAAATTAAGCTACAATATACTTGAACTTCGAAATGAAATGAATAAAAACCTAAAAACTCAACTGAAATCATACCAAAATTTTCGATCGTAGAAGCAGCAAACAATCATTGAAAGTGATAAAGGTAGTCGCGAACAATTGATGGGAGGCTAGTTAGAGAGTAATTGTAGAGTGTGAGTGAATCGGGCTTTAGAGATTGTAAGATGAGAAAAGGAACGCCAATGAGAGAGGGGTAAGAGAGATAATTTTGCATGGGAGAGGAGTAGAAGAGATTAAGAATCTTCAAAATTCTTGTCGTTCATTATCTCTATTCTATATGGGAAGAGAGGGGGGGACACCACAATAATGAAGCCCCATTTTACCCTTCACACAAACTACAGTCA
Source organism: Beta vulgaris subsp. vulgaris (assembly GCF_026745355.1). Taxonomy (NCBI): domain Eukaryota; kingdom Viridiplantae; phylum Streptophyta; class Magnoliopsida; order Caryophyllales; family Amaranthaceae; genus Beta; species Beta vulgaris. The sequence goes on along the minus strand of NC_079207.1, from coordinate 27,155,433 downwards.
CAAATTTGACTTATCTACGATTGTAAGAGGGGGTATTATATGAGAAAATTACAACAAATCTCTTTACAAAAATTAGGGCACAAAAAAACCGTAATTCACTCCAAATCAAAACCCACTCCAACTCCCCAACGCAGTTATCCAAATTCTTGCAGTTGCCTTCCCAACATAGTGAAAGACATTCTCTCCTCTGTAAATCTTCAATTAACTGCACATTCTCTGTCTTCCTCTCCGCTTTTCCTCTTCGAATCCCCTACACAATTATAAAGTGAAAATCAACAACTGGTAATTAGTTTTTGACACAAAGAAAATTGATTTATACATAAACTCCGTACAAAATTAAAGTTTAACTTTCTTTTTTTTGTTATTTCAATTTTTGACAAAAAGAAAATTGAAGCACCATAGATAATCCAGAGCATCAAGCATAGCAATTTCAAGTTCAATTAGGAAAACAAAAAAAGGTACTTTTTTACTAAGCTTCAAATGAAAACTATTTGTATGAACAAGGAAGAAACAAAATTTTGCACAACAAGATTGAATTTATGCACCTCTTACTCTAAAGAAGAGGTGTATACTATATAATTTGTACCCAACACTCCAAATTTTCTGATAAATTTGAGTGCATCGAGGGTAGTGGAAGGTGGTGGTTATGGGGATGACTTACGACGGTAATGGAAGGTGGTGGTTGTGGTTTTGCTAAGTAATTAATTGATTTTATTGATTTGGGAAATCTGAAGAAGGTGATGCTTGGAACTTGGAAGGTGGTGGTGTTGGTTGTTTCAATTTTAGGAATGAAATAATTAAGTAGCTGATCGCAAATGTATCAAGCACAGTACCGTCTTGAGAGGAGAGAGAGAGAGTGAAAATGAAGAGCATTCTAACTCCTAAGTTCATGATAGAAAATCAGTATTTTTTATTTATTTGTGTGAGGCCTACCATTAATAAGGGATATGACTAACATTTTATCCTTTAAATGTTTCATACATTCCTTATAGAATAAAGATATATTCACATGACTTATATTAAAGGTTCACAAAGGCCAAAATACATACTCTTGAATAAACAAATGTCAATACTTGTTAATCTTAGTCAGCACTATCAACTTGATTTTTTTTTATTGAAAAATCTCTATTTAATGCCGCAATTCTATTAATTGTTATATAGAAACTTTTCATTTTCAAATTTGGAAAAAAAATGCAAAAACACCTTAAACGTACTATTGGTTCTTTCTCTTCTTCCTTCAATAGTTTTCTTCCTCTTCTCCAATAATCGTTACTTAATGTATTTATGTATATGAAGAATTTTATATGATTTTGCACGCATCGCGATCATAGACTGAAAGTTTTCCTTATCTTTCTCATTACACAAAATTCACAAGATATACAAAGTTAGGCTACAAACTAGGAAGCAAATAACAACTTTCCTAAACACAAGAGATAATCAAGGATTACAAGATCCTTGACTTATGTACATCAAAGAATATTCTATACTTTGTGAGAAACTAACAACTTTCCTAACTATACTAAACACAAGATATAATTAAGGATTACAAGATCCTTGACTTATGTACATCAAAGAATATTCTATACTAATAATCTATTACGCCCCCACAGTCGAAGTTGGAGGATGCCGAACACTGAGACTGTCTCGAAAATCTTCAAAACGGACCAAAGGGAGACCCTTGCTGAAGATATCGGCAAGCTAATGACGAGATGGAACATGTAAGACCCGTACTTGGCCGCGGGCTACCTTTTCACGAACAAAGTTATCAAGTTCAATATGCTTGGTATGCTGATGATTCACCGGATTACCAGATAGATAAATGGCACTAACATTGTCATAATAAACAAGTGTAGATTTCAGAATAGGACAATGTAGTTCAAGAAGCAGATTACGTAACCAGCTTGATTCAGACACAACATTAGCCACACCCTGATACTCAGCTTCGACACTCGAGCGCGACAAGGTGGCTTGGGGTTTAGCAGACCAAGAGACCAAGTTGTCACCAAGGAACACACAATAGCCGGAGGTAGAACGACGAGTATCAGGACAACGACCCCAATCTGCATCTGTGTAAAAAACAAGAGTGGAAATGGAAGAAGGGTACAAGTGTAAGCCATGATCAATAATACCCTGAATATAGCGCACAATGAACTTAAGTGCCTCCATATGTTCATCACAGGGATCATACATGAATAAACAGACCTGTTGTACAGCATAAGAGATATTAGGTCTAGTAAAGGTAAGATACTGAAGAGCCCTCGCAAGGCTACAATCATGAGATGGATCCTCATAGGGGGTGCTCACATGAGCACTCATCTTGGGCTTCGTATCCACAAGAGTAGGAGAGGGTTTACAAGAAGAGATGCCAGCACGCTCAATAATCTCAAGACCATACTTACGTTGAGACAAGAATAAACCACCTAAATTACGAGCAACAACAATGCCCAAAAAAAAACTCAAAATCCCCATATCTTTCATAGCAAATTCGGAACTAAGTCGGGCAATGATAGACTTGCGCAAAGCATCAGATGAAGTAGTAAGAATGATGTCATCAACATATAGCAAAAGATAGGCCATATTAGAGCCATGCCGATAGATGAAGAGCAAAATGATCAGACTTACTATGAGTGAAGCCAAGGGAAGAGACAAAGTTGGCAAAGCGCATATACCATGCCTGGGGAACCTACTTGAGACCATAGAGTGATTTCTTCAAAAGACAAACATGATTAGGTCGAGTAGGATCCCAAAAACCCATATTGATGCATATAAATAATCTCTTTGAGATCACCGTATAAGAAAGCATTCTTCACATCAAGTTGGTGAATAGACCAAGACTTGGACAACGCGAAACTTAGAATAGTTCGAACAGTGGCCGGTTTGACAACTGAGCTAAAAGTTTCTCCACAATCAATGCCAACCTGCTGAGTATGTCCATCACCTACAAGACGGGCCTTGCGCCTCTCAAAAGTACCATTAAAATGTTCTTTATGAGTAAAATCCACATAGAACGAATAACATTCACATCAGGGGGCGGGGTACCAACTCCCAAGTTCCATTTTTAATTAGAGCATTATATTCATCAGTCATGGCAAGTTCCCAGTTCACATCATGGAGAACACTCACACGGTTACGAGGTAAAGGGGATTTAGAAGCTTGTGTGTGGAGGTTGAAGTGACGTTTAGGCTTAATAATCCCAAGTTGAATACGAGTAATCAGAGGAGAAAGAGCAGGTGGAGAGCTGGAAGTGGGCTAAAAGGATGAATTGGGAATAGAGAGGGAGTTGGGCTCGGCCTGGGAGGCCATATCTGACGGAATAGGGGAAGGCCCATCGTTAGACGCGGGTGGGGACTAATGGACCGGAGAGGTATGGGACACTACTGGGCCAGGAGAAGGAGGGAGCCCAGCACGCGTGTTGAGAGGAAAGACGGGAAGGTTGGGCTGGACAGGAGAGGAGGGAGTTTGGGCCTGAGCGTGTGTGTGGTTGGAGTCCAGCAACGCTGGAGATAAATAAGGAGAGGGACGCGAGTCTGGGCCGCCAAAAGAGGAGGAGTGGGCTGTGTTTGTGGGCTCATTTGCTGGGCAGAATGAGGATATCTGGCCATGTGATGCATAATGGCAAGCGGAGCACCATCTTGTAAAAACTCATATGCATGGGAAGAGGGAGTATGCAAAGTGGAAAAGAGGAATTTTGACTCATCAAAAATAACATGACGACACATAGTAATTTTGCGAGAAGACATGTCATAACATTTGTAACCACGATGATTAGAAGGATATCCCAAGAAAACACTTGGAGTAGAACGAGCTTGAAGTTCGTTAATGGTGGTAGAGGGAAATAAGGGATAACACAAACACCCAAAAACTCCGAGATGATCATAAGAGGGATCCCGTTGATAGAGAATTTTGTGAGGAGTTTGATAAGCAAGACACTTGGTAGGAAGTATGTTAAGATGGTATGTTGCTATGTGTAATTCGTGATGCAAAAATGATGGGGGAATAGAAGCATGAGCAAAAAGAGTATGGACAATGTTGTTAATAGTTCGAATTTTCCGTTCGGCTTTTCCATTTTGGGAAGAAGTGTAAGGACAAGAAAAGCGAAATTGTAATCCATGTTGCTTACAAAAATCCCGCAAAGCTCATCAATTATCAAATTCCCGCCCATTGTCACATTGGAGAGTTTTAATATCATGTTCAAATTGAGTGCAGACAACAGATTGAAAAGCAAGAGAAGTGGAATAAACTTGAGATTTCTTAGCTAATGTAAAAGTCCACACAAAATTTGTATAATCATGCAATAAGACAAGATAATATCGAGGACCCAAGGAACTTAAACACAGGAGATGTCCAAATATCAGCATGGATAATATCAAACGGCATAAAAGTGCATCAAGTAGAAGCAACAAAAGGTAATTTACCAAGTTTTTCAAGAGGACATGAGTAATAATCATGTGAGCTACGAGTTTGATTACAACCAATCATTTTATTTTTCCTAAAAGTAACTAAGATAGGTGCTCCCAGATGTCCCAAGCGCTCATACCATGTGGAGGAAGCCAAGGCGACAAAAGCGGAAGAAGGTGAAGCAATAGTGGTGGAAAGAAAATAAAGAGCTCATGGACTCTCACATCTCATTAGCCGGGTCTCCATTGTAAATCCTTCACGGAAAATCCGAAAGGATCAAATTCCACTAACACAGAATTATCAGTGGTAAATTTGCGAACGGAAACTAAATTTTTGACAAGTTGGGGAGCATGAAGAACATTTTTGAGGGTTAATAAGGCATGGAAGGAAGGTAAATGAGTGTCTCCATAACCATGAACAGGAATAGAATTACCATCCAATAATTATACCACGAGAATTGCTTAAATTAAAATAGGGAGAGAGAGTACCTTGATGAGAAGTCATGTGAGAAGTGTCGCCGGTGTCCATATACCAGTTTGGGTCATGAGGAGTGAGCCCAAGACTGTACATAGCTGATTCAATGTCAGTTGGGCTGGAAAATTAAGGTGAAGGTGCTACTGCAGCCACATAAGCTTGTTATTGGGGATGGACTGGTCTGGAGCCTAACACTTCAGGCCCAATCGGATGAGAAGAGGAAGGGGGTCTGGGCCAAGAGTAAGTGGGGTAAGAAGAGGGAGGTAAGGCCCAAGCACCTTGGCCCCAGCCCCAAGGCCACGCAGTCAGTGTTGGCCCTTGCCCAGCCATAGCTTCGCCACCAGCCTGATTGTGCCCACCACTGCCACTGCCGGAGTTCCAGCCACCACCGTTAGAGTTCCGGCCACCACCATCGCCGAAATTACGGTTTTTACCATTGTTGTGGCCATGATTTTGACCATTATTTCGCCCACCTTGAGAGTGTGAGAAGTTAGGGGAGGGCTCCGGCGCCACATCATCAGTTTCACGGGCCACCAAGGCGGTGCCGGTGGAGGCTTTTTTTGTAAGACCGCCTCCTCAAGTGTGAGCATCGAACGGGGTTTGTAAAAAGGAGGAAGAGGGTCACTTTGGCGAATAAGAGTAGCAACTTTGATTGTAGGAATCTGTGAAACCGGAAACATTTGAAAACCGGGGATCCCACATTCTTGAGTTGATCTGATGAGGTCTTAAGATGTTGACAATACGCAGAGGCATTAGGAAAATCCTCTATATACATATTAGAGAATTCTTGTTCGAGAGTGACGGCATGAGAATTCTTATTATCTTGAAAAATATCACGTAAGCAATTCCATGCCTCCATAGCCGTGGAATTGGGCTTAATGATGGTGTGTAATAGATCATCATAAATGGTCGCATAGATCCATTGGAGGACCTTAGCATCAAGAGTAGACCATAACTCCTTTTCATCATCCGTGGAGGGAACATTCTCTTTCCCGTTTTCCGGTGGAATAATATGGTGGATGACTTTGTGAGAGCGAGCATGAATTTTGAATAATTTCGCCCACGTAGAGTATTGAATATTCTCCATAGCAAGGGTGATGGAGATGTGGTTCCGGATGTTTGAAACCACAAGGGCAGGATGAAACGACGACTTGCCGTCAGTCATGGCGGTGAGGCAAGTGGGGCAGCCAGGAAGGAATGCGGCGCCAGTGGAGGGCTGAGTATGCAGCGGAAGAAGAAAAGAAGGAAGGAAGGAAGGAGGAGAAAAACCAGCCCTTATGAATGCTATGATACCATGAAAGTTTTCCTTATCTTTCTCATTGCACAATATTCATAATATATACAAAGTTAGGCTGCAAACTAGGAAGTAAATAACAACTTTCGTAACTATCCTAAACACAAGAGATAATCAAGGATTACAAGATCCTTGACTTATGTACATCAAAGAATATTCTATACTAATATTTTATTAAAGACTAGTCTACACTTAATATCATTCGTCATTGATCACGGTCTATATCATCCATTTTCAGTTTTCTGATTAAGAGTTGTTTTCACAATATCCTATTCCTACTTCCATATGTATTTGCGTGAATTTGTGTAAGAGAGAGATAAAATGTCTTGTTTTCCGCATCTAACATCTAACTCCAATTACAAATTTCAATTAGAAAATCATTTTAAGTATTGTAAGATTTAATAATTTAAAATACCAAGTCAAGGGTTAGTATATTTTTCTTTATTTTTATTATTATAAATTCCAATAATTTCGGAACTCCTATTAGTCAATAATGATAGGTAGAAAAACAAGTAATTTGAGATGTGTTCCATTCAAATTGTATTTAGGTAATTAGTCTTCCAATTTATATCTTTAAGTAGTTGATATTAATTATAACATTTTGATTTTAATCTTTGTCAATTTACAAATTGAACCATTATTATCTTCATTATATATTACTAAGATTATGAAAAGCTGACATTTTATATTATACATTACGAGTTAACGACATATAACGTTATAATATTTGGTTATATATATTAGTAAGAAAGTAAAATCAAAGTGCAGTGCTATTTACAGGAGGGAGTAATATTATGTAAATCGCGCAAAAGTTTAGCTACATAATTCAAAGTAATATAAATCTAGTAACAATAGTGAGTGCTCGAAATGCGTTTGTATTTAAGTTAACATTGTCATATAATAGGTCATGATCTATAAAAAAAATTGATAAAAAAAAATAACATATGATTTTTGTTTTTTACTCACGAACCAGAGCATATGATTGTAAAGAGATTGTAATAAGAATAGAAGTAGCCTATCCAAAAAAATAATTTAGTTATCTTGCAACAAAAAAAAAATAGTAATAAATTAGTGGTGGCAAAATAAGCTCTGATTAAGTATTTTTTATTAGGGGTATATGGTTAATGTTTATAAATAAGAGCAAAAATTTACTCAGATTAGTGCCTCGATTACTTGACCAAGTAAGTTCCCCGGCCTCATTGTTTTTCCATAAAAAAATCAGGCATTATATTATTAAGGGAAATCCATTTTCACGAAAGTTAACAAATTCTGGGGTCGCCTTTTAGTTATAAAACTTACAGTTGGAATACGAGAAAGTTTGGGCATTAAACAACTTGAATTAAGCTAAGATTTCAGGCCACTAAAATTGAAATTATATGAAAATATTAGGATACTAAGATTAGATTGGGCCATACCTCAAGGCACTAAAAATGAGCACAATAATTTTGATATGAAAATGAGCAAAAATATATAATGAATACATAAAATCAGCCGAAAACAATAATATGAATAAAAAATTGTATAATGAGCAAAAGTTTTTTAAAATGAGCAAAAATTTCAGTTTCCAGCAGTTTGAGCGATGTTTTCAGTGGAAGGATCCACCAAAAACTTACCGTGAAAAATGAAAATCATCCCTTTTGCTTATTTTACAAATTTTTGCTCATTTCAAGAAACTTTTGCTCATTTAGGGAACTTTCTTTAAGAAGTTTTTTGCTCATTTCAATTGAGTTCATACGAAAATGCATACTTACATGAGAAATGAGAATAATTTTACGCGTTATATCTCTAATGAACAAGTGACGTGACTCTAATAAAAAAGTGATGTAACTCCAAAAAAAAATAGTAGAAAAAACATTTTGAAAAAAATGTTTTTTTTTGGCTCGAAGTTTTTCCGGGGTATAACTCCAATGAACAAGTGTTGTAACTTTAATTCAATCGTGTGATAGGGATTCATTCTCATTTCCCATGTTATCCTGCCCATATACAATGGCGGATTTTAAGAAGGGCGGGCAGGAGCTTGGCCCCTCTTAGATTAATACAATAAATAAATGAGAACGTATTGTGTCGGACTCGTCCGACCATAATCTTTGGTCGGACGACTTCAGGTGGTTCCAATTTTTTTTCAGTTAGTCTTAATTTTTTTTCTGGTAGGCTTAATTTTTTTTCAGGTAGTCTTCATTTTTTTCAGGTAGTCTTCATTTTGTTTTCAGTTAGTCTTCTTTTTTTTCAGTTGGTTTTTGTACTTCAGTTAGACTTACTTTGGGTTTCAGTTGGTCTTTATTCTTTTTCAGGTAGTCTTCATTTTTTTTCAGGTAGTCTTCATTCTTTTTCAGGTAGTCTTCATTTTTTTTTCAGGTAATCCAACTGAAAAAAAACAAAGTCCAACTGAAACAAAATAAAGTCCAACTGAAAGAAACACAAAGTCCAACTGAAAGAAACACAAAGTCCAACTGAAAGAAAACAAAGTCCAACTGAAAGAAAACAAAGTCCAATTGAAAAACAAAACACTAACCTCTGCTTTCTCTCACTTTCTCCTTCTTCTTCATTCCTCTTAGCTGATTTTTTTCTTCTTTGTTAGATTATGAAATTATTGCAGCTCACTTCTCAACTTCAAGTTAAACAATTAATGGCGACCTAGATATTCCAGTTTCATTGCAATTATGTTTTTGAGGAATTGAACTGTTAGTATCTCGAGGTTACAAAGTTTGCTTCTGTTTGTTCTCCAATTTTGCTAGGAATGTAATATAATTTTACAAACTCCGGTCCACCAAAAGTAAAGCTTTCCAGTTTCCCCTTACCGACGGAATGATTGAACAAATCCTTGAAGATTGATTATGGCAGATTTGAAGGATTATATGAAAATCCAGAGAAGAAGAAGAAAGAGGAGAGAGAATGTGACCTAAAAAGTGAAGCAGAGAGACGATGTATTGGGCTCAGCCCGTCTGACAGTAAACAATACGTCAAACGGTCTGACACAATACTTTCACTAAATAAAATAAGGTTGGATACAATTTATTAGACAAAATTCAAGTTGGCAAAGTGGTGCAAGTTGTGCAAATTTTCATTTAGAGAAAAATAACATCCCGCGTTCGATTATGGCTATAAGCATGCACATGCTTCTACTGCCTCTTTCCTCTTTTTTTCTTTTCTCTTTTTTTTTTTCTTTTCTCTTTTTTTTTTTTTCCTCCTTTTTTCCATTTACTGAAGTATTGGGACTTCAAACAATTGCATGACCTACAAATTCTTTATAGCTACTGATAATAATATATGTAACCTTTAATATGCTTCTATTAGTATTTTATTAATCTTTAAAATTTTGCAATTGAACATATATTTTTACTTGGCCCCTGTAAAATGGTTGGTGAAGATCTGCCACTGTCTATATATAAAATACGAAGTTCATAATAACCATATAAAACTAGTATTTATTGTTAAAGTTAATGCTTTAAAGTAATTAGTTATTTAGTTTCTTTGATTTTAGCCACTAGTATTGATAGTCAAATTAGTATGTTTAGCGTAGTAATAGTAGTGGGCTACAATTATGGACACTATCAAGAACTACCCCACTTAAGTTGGTAGTGGATGTTAGATTTCATTTTGCTTTGTCAGTTACTTTATAGCCTATAAAAGACATGGTTTCTTCCTAGTTTAATTGAATGAGAATGCAGTTGTCTTTCTTTTCAACGTCTCCTTTGTAATTTGCATTCTTATCTCCAACATTCGTTGCTGATCTAGGTCAAATGCTTGAATATAAAGTTGTATTCAACTTTTAGAATTTAACGACCATAGTCGCTTAAATCTTATGAACTTTCACAGTCAGGTAAGAAAACAACATTATATGATTAAAGGATCATAAAAACTTTCACGATCCGAATGTTGCAAGTGGGAATGTTAAAGAGATCAGAAAGATCAGGTGTGCCTCATTCCTGAGTGACGCTGCAAGTCAATTTGACTCTTTTAAATTTAATAGCTTGTTTATTGTTTTGATAAAGTTGTGCGATCTTAACGTTGAAAGGCAAAGAAGAAAAAATCTTGTCAATTATAACGAACTTAGCTTTCAGAAACAATTCATACATGCACTGAAGAAAAGTATTAATTAGCATTTCAGGGAAAGGGATTTAGGTAGAGAAGGGCTTCAAGAAAGTGCAAAAAATCCACTTTAGATAGGTTGGTGAGACAATTATATAGATTTTTTTACTAAAACCAATTAACTTGCACATTTATTATTATATTGTTATGTTAATGTCTACTAGTCTTATATGCACGCGATGCGTGCGAAAATATGTAAAAATATAAATTAGTTACTAATATGATCTAGTAAATCAGTAATTTTTAAATTTGTAATCGGTTTACTAAATCAGGGATCTTTATTTTTTTTCAAAAATTTAGTTGAGAATGAATTAATTGATTGTGTCGTAGATTTTCATTATTTTCTTTCTTTTATGCCTTTTCTATCTTTTAATTTTTTCATTAATTTGGTAGTTACATTCTTTTATATATATTTTTCTCCTTTTTAAATTTTTTCATGTCCTACCCCTATAACATATATAGCCGGCAAGTTGAACTGACTCGAAATCTGAGACTCGTTTTCTCCCGAATAACCCGTCCCGAGACTCGTTTTCACCCGATAACCCGATACGAAAGTTAATAGATCGAATCCAAATCTACCCGGCTTGGAAGTCACCCGTCCCGAAAGTTAATACACCCGAATAGGAAGTGACTCGACTCGAATTTGAACCAATAATGATGACCGAACCCGACCTGAAAAGTTATCATATTAGTTGATTTTAAAAAAATTTTAGGAAAAAATTGTCATGAAATACTATATATGATTTTGCCACTATTCATTCATTATTTAACTTACTCTCGTTAGTCTTATATGTGTTTTATTTATTTGCGACTTTGAAAAATCGATTTAACCCGACCAGATGCGACCTAAAATCTTATGGACTCGAGATGGACTCGTACTGGAACATACCCGACCCGACTCAAACACAAAGTTGACCCGATTATGATCCGTCCCGTATGACTTGTTTACCATCTTTATTATAATAGATAAGCATTAGATATATATACCATGACTTTTTTTAGTAATAATGTTTTCTCATAGGTATAATACATTTATGATTATTTTTAGATTTTGACTATTTGTATTTCCTTATACACAAAACAATCTTAACCATAAATATTTAAAATGGGAAAAATTATAAATAAAAACAACAATTCAAGTTTCATGAAATACATAACATTTCAAGAAAGCAGATCTATTATATTATGGTCTTGTTTTTTTGGACATATTTTCCGTTCAGTTTAGTTAAGTTCAATTAAGTTAAGCTATGTTCACTTAGTTTTCTCTCACGGTTTTCATTCATATTAGTTCATTTTGATGCAATTCAGTTTCTGTTCAATTCAGTTCAATTTAGTTCAGCCCACGTCAGTCCAAAAGAACAGAGCCTATATAAAGACTATAATAGTTCTCATAAAGTTTCAAAGAAAAATAGTGTTGCATGAATATATGAGATACTACATTGTACAAAAAAAAAATACTATCAATCAAAGCATTGTCCTAATATAAAAAAGGGAACAATTCTATTACAAAAAGTGTTGATTACATTGTGCATCATCAAAATTCTAATTTTGACCAAGCCCACCGTTTCTCTTACTACCAAGTAACAACTGGACTATATAGATAAGTTTCATATTCAAGTCAAAGTTTGTTGTACAAAGCTATAATATGTTCATATTAGAGAGAGACATGGCTTATAACGTACCTGATTTACATCTCTCTTCCACTTTCCCTCTATATGAAACATCTCTCTTCCACTCTCCCTCTATGAAATGCATCTCTCCTCTGCTATGGGGTATATCTATCTCTCCTAGCATCGTCTGTGACTCCATTGGCGACTGTCTCTACATCATACGTAATGTCAATTGGCGACTTCATCGGTGCCGCTACCTTAAGTGTCTTACCCATCTCACTCATGTCTTCACGAATTTCCCCATTTTCATTCACTACTGGGGGAAATTGAAATCAAGTAGTAAGTTTACAATTTCAGTGGAAAAATGAAGAAATTGGATGCTAATTGTTTGGCAACTCTTCAACAACAACAGATAGGGACAAGTGTCGATTTAGTTTAAGTTGTGCAAGGTTGCCAATTTCAATATTTACTTGCAGGTTAGTTTTTGCATGTGAAAGATTTTGGTAGAAATTTTTTTCTTGTAGTTACATTTTTCAGTACAATTGATAAAAAGTTGTGTGGGTTTTCTTAATTTCTTGTGAATGAAAGAGATAAGTATGGGTGCTATTAGTTCGAAATTAGTTTTTTTTTTCTTGTTTAGAAATTCAATCGGATGAATTTAAATTCCCCATATAGTTCTACATTTAACATTATTTTTTATGAAAAAGATAAATTCATAATAATCAAAGGGAAGAAGTTTCATGATGCAATAATAGGGTAGAAGAACTTTCTTATAATGTCTAGTTTTATGATTATATGGATATAAACGCATATAAATGAATCACACTAACTTAAAAAAAATTTACTTCACTAATTAAGAATGTTATGATGCAAATTTAATTGAAGTTTAAATTTTGAAACTTAAGTATTGTAACATTGGTTTATTGTGATTTTGGTTTATCGTAAGAACATACCTTTTTTTTCTCTCTCTTGAGTGAAACTGCAACTCATTTAATTTGCTTGCTGCTCTTCATGGTGTGGGTCACTTAATCTTGACTCCATAATTGAAATCACCAGAAAAAATAATTAGACATTACAGTTGTACAAAGAATATGGGGAATTTTTTTTTAGTTATGCTTTATAATTACCTAATGTTGATTTTCCAATTAAATTATGCTGATGCAATGGAAGAAGATGAACAGAGAACAGAGTATCTCGAAGGATTGAAGATTTTGGAAGAGGAAGAAAATGGAGAAAAAAAAACAGTCGTGTGGTTTTTTGTTTCTATATTTTGGTTACTGTATTAGTGAACTGCTTGTAGTGGCAAATTTGTTTAGCGAGAGTAGTGATTAGGTGTAATTTTATTAATTTAGTGAGGGTAAAATGGGGCTTTCATTATTTTGGTGTCCCCCTATAGTTCCCATATAGAATAGAGATTCTTATTATTTTTTCTACTATTACTATTTATCACTCCCTCCATCCCAAAATATAGTTCCTATTTTCCTTTTTTCACGATAATTTATGCAAGTAGGGATAGTAAAGATTTTTTTGTTTATTTAAATAAATGTTGTATGGGAAAAGATGATTTTAGGACAGATAATAGAGAATAATTGGTGAAAGAACATTAATTGTACTCCCTCTGTCCCAAAATATAGTTCTGATTTTCATTTTGGGTGTCCCAAAATATAGTTCCCATTTCCATATTTAGTTCCACATTTTTTCGTAATTTGTCTAGAAAAACCATGTCCCATCATTTATTTGCTTCTTGAATTTTGTTTTTTCCTTTGTTTATTCAACCAAAATGTTACAATTAATGCTCTTTCACTAATTATTCTCCATTCTCTCTCCTAAAATCATCTTTTCCCATACAACATTTATTTAAATAAACAAAAAAGCTTTACTATCACTCTTATATTCTACTTGCATAAATTATCGTGAAAAAAGGGAAATGGGAACTATATTTTGGGACGGAGGGAGTAATATTTTGGTTGAATAAACAAATGAAAACACAAAATTCAAGAAGCAAATAAATGATGTGCTACGGTTTTTCTAGACAAATTACGGAAAAATGTGGAACTAAATATGGAAATAGGAACTATATTTTGGGACACCCATAATGAAAATGAGAACTATATTTTGGGATGGACGGAGTATTTCCTTAGTTCATCTTTTCATGATGTAATTAAATGGCTCAGATACAAATCAATGACAATAATCACACCCATTTATAGAAAAATTACTCCTTTTTTGCTTTTTATGGTTAAAATGTCTCAATGATAGAGCCAAATATTAGTCCCAAATTCTCAATATTTACTTTCAAATTATCAATAAGACAAATTTTTAATAATATGAAATGAAAGATATTAATGATCAAATGTCCATAGTAATCTATACAATGTGTGACAGTGTATACACGCCACGTGAAACCTCTGTTACTATACTAGAATTGTCCAATGTGTGCATACGTCATGTCAATTAACAAAAGTAAAATTATATAAAAAAATTTTATAACCAATTTACTTACACTTTTATTATTATATTCTTATGGTAATGTCTATTCTTATTATTCTTTTTACTATTACTACTTATTAGTTCCTTTGTTCATCTTTTCATGTCGTAGATTAAATGGCTCGGATTCAATTCAATGACAATAACCACGCCCATTTACAGAAAAATTACTCCTTTTTTCCTCTTTATGGTTAAAATGTCTGAATGATAGAGCCAAATATTAGTCTCAAATTCGCACTATTTACTTTCGTATCATCAATAAGACAAATTTTTAATAATATGAAAGTAAAGATATTAATGATCAAATGTCCATATTAATCTATACAAATATATTAAAAGGCGTGCGTTATAATTTGTACACACCACATGGTACCTCTGTTTTTGTTTTTTTTTTTTTTTGATAATTTTCTCATTTCATTGATCAACATTCAAGCAATTGTACAGGATCATACATGAGAGAAATGGAACATGAAACATTTGGTAGTCTAGAAAACTATAACCAGGCAACAAAATCAGAATTTCTATGAAGCCCTTGCTTCGCCAAAGAGTCAGCCACAATGTTCGAACTGCGTAATTGGTGATGGATTGAGATACACAATCCCCTTGATTGTGCTGATCTGATAAAATTGAGGATGAAATTCAAGTGCCAAGGTCCACCATGAGGGAGAGAGCACCATTGGACTGCATTATGGGAATCAGATTCAATTTCAATGGGTTGTGACTTGAAGCGATTACAATTGAGTGAGATTTGGATGGACCGATGGATCGCCAGGACTTCAGCAGCATTGATTTCCATAGGGGGAATCGGGCAAGAGAAGAGGCATAAAAATTCCCCCCTGCTGTTCCGGAGAACACCTCCAATGGCGGATCTTTTGAGAGTGGGATTATATGAGGCATCAACGTTCCACTTGAGGGAAGGGGGTAATGGAGCCACCCACTGGAGGGTCTTTCTGGGATAGGGAGCAATGACTGAGGGGGGTAGATTCCATTGAAGGCAGTTCGGATTTCTGAGAACTTCCTCCGGGGAATACGGGAAAGACTCATCCCCTGCTTTAATCCACCATGCTAGCCTTAAAAGGATTAAATCCTTTAACTGAGAGAAGGTGAAATGAGAGTGGCTAAAGGTTCTACTATTTCTTTCTTTCCATATTGACCAGGAGATCACGAAAAAACTTGTTTGCCAGACTTTTCTGAAGAAGCGATTTGAAGAGGGATAAGACCATTGAGAGAAGGCATCTTCCAAGGATTTTGGGGTTACCCAAATAAGATTCCACAAGTTCTGCCACCATCCCCATATTTGAGATGAAAATTCGCAGTGAAGGAGAAGATGAGAACATGATTCTGGAAATTTTTTGCAGAAGATGCACCAGATTTCAGATTCTGGAATAATGTGCAATTTAACCAACTTTGATTTTGTGTTTAGTTTCTCCATTAACGCTAACCATAGGAAGATCTCAATTCTGTGAGGGACCAAGTTTTTCCATAGTCGCTTTGTAACATGGGAGAGGTAGGTTACATTATTCTCCTTTGCTGCCGCCAAATAGAAAGAGTTCACTGAGAAGTTTCCGGACTTATCATAGGCCCAGATCTGCTTATCTTCATTATTTGGATCCAAATTAGTCTGTAGAAGGATTTGAGAAAGGCATTCCCATTCCTCTAGGTCTCTAGGCCTAAGAAACCTGGCCCAAGAGAAATCCCAGACCCATTCATTGTTTTTCCACGACCCCATTTGTGAGATATAGCCAGTCTGATTAAGAGAGAGATGAAAAAGTCTTGGGCAGATGACTTTGAGCGGATTTTCTGAGGCCCAACAGTCATACCAGAACATAGTTGAGGCCCCATTACCAATCTTTCTTCTTGTCCCAGATTTAATGAAAGTTTTTGAGACTGGATTGCGCAACAGGGAGTTACAGATATTCTTCCATATGCCACCTCTTTTGATTTCTGCAAAACCAGACATTGTTAGATAGCATGGGTAATTATATTTAATATTTATAATCTGTCTCCATAAAGCAGATTTTTCTATGAAAAAACGCCATAGCCACTTGAAGAGAAGTCCTTGATTTCGGACTTGAAAATTACTAATGTTCAATCCACCATGAGACTTTGGGAGATGAAGGATATCCCATTTAACCAAAGGAAGACCTTTTTTTTCCGCTGAGCTGCTCCAGAGGAAATCCCTCTGAATTTTTGTGATTTTGTTTACAACACCTTGTGGGATGTGAAAGAGAGACATAAAATAGAGGGGGAGATTTGAGAGTGAGGCTTTTAAGAGAGTGATTCGGCCTCCAATTGAAAGGAGACGGGATTTCCATGAGGCAAGTCTTTTTTCCATTTTCAGGATGATTGGGTCCCACAAACTAAGCCGAGAGTAGCAACCTCCGATGGGTAACCCAAGGTAGGTGAGGGGAAGAACCCCAACCTTGCAGTGAATTTTTTGGGCCGCTTCAGAGAGCCAGGATGGGTCCACATTAATACCGTAAATGGCACTCTTGTGAAAGTTGACCTTTAGTCCAGAGGCTAATTGAAATATGATAAGGGTGTTTTGTATGTTAGTGAGGGATTGGATTGATGGGTTACAGAAGACAATAGTGTCGTCAGCGAATTGGAGATGGGTGAGTGAGGGACCATTTTTGCTAATCGGTATGCCCGACCATAGGTGAAGGTCAGTGGCTTTTTTGATCAGTAGGTTCATTGCTTCAACTACAAGCACAAATAAAAAGGGGGAGAGGGGGTCTCCTTGCCGGAGACCACGGTGGAGTTTAAAGGGGGTAGTGGGTGTACCGTTTAAAAGAACTGAGGCTGCCGCAGATGTGACGCAGGATGAGATCCAAGTACGCCATTTACTTGGGAAATTCATTTGGGATAAAACCCAATCTAGGAAAGCCCATGAGATGGAATCAAAAGCTTTGTGAAAATCTAATTTAAGGAAAATGGCTTCGGTTTTGTTTTTTTTACAAGAATCCAGGAGTTCCCCAACTATTAACGCACCATCAAGGATTTGTCTGCTCTCTATGAAAGCAGATTGATAAGGCCCAATCAGTTCATTCATCACTGATTTTAGTCTGTTGGCTAAGAGCTTTGAGATGATCTTATATATGCATCCGACCATACTAATGGGTCGGAAATCCTTGAGATCATTGGGATTTTCGGTTTTTGCAATGAGGGCTATGAAGGCAACATTACTTCCCTTAGGAAGTTTTCCTGTCTTCCAGAATTCCTCGATAGTCAAATATACTTCCGACTTGATCAAGTTCCAGGCCGCTTTAATAAATTTGAAATTAAACCCGTCAGGGCCCGGGGATTTTGATGAGTTACAGGAGGCTACAGCATTATCAATTTCCTGATTGAAAAAGGGGGCAGTTAGCATGGAGGATTGAGAGGGTGTGATGTTGTTGAAGCCCAGATTTTGGAAGGTGGGTCTGTCGTGGTTATCTTCTGAGAATAAGGAGGAGAAGAATCTGATGGCTTCGGCTTTGATTTCTTCGGGTTCAGAGATTTCTCGGTTTTTTATGCGAAGGAAGGTTATGGTATTTTTCCGTTTTCTTATTGATGCGAAGGCATGAAAAAATTTCGTGTTCCTGTCACCAAGTTCTAACCATTGCGCTCGGGACTTTTGCGCCCAGAAAATTTCTTTCTTTCTCCACCAGGCCCATAAGTCAATCTGGGCAAGCCTTCGCTTCTCCATTTCATTCTGATCAAGGTGTCTTGAGTTTGCAATTTCATCCCATTCTTTAATTTCTGCTTCGAGTCTATTAATGTGCGCTTCAATGTCCCCAAACTCCTCATGATTCCAGGCTTTCAGATCATTTCTGATGAGTTTTAATCTACTCATAAATGGTTCATCAGAGGATTTGAGCCATGCTTTTTTAACAATCTCCAGACAACCCTTATGTTGCAGCCAACAATCCTGAAATCTAAAGGGGCGAGGGCCCCAGTTTATATTTTGAGAATGGACCAGCAGTGGGGTGTGATCAGATACACTTCTTCCTAGAATGGAGACCTTTAGATCGGGAAAAATTCGAAGCCACTCCGGATGAACAAAGAGGCGATCTATTTTACTTTTAGATTCACCTCTAAACCACGTAAACCACCCATTGGAGGATGGTATTTCAGCTACTTGGAGGTCATGTAGGAACTGATGGAATTCAGATGAGCTATGCAGGTCAATCATTTTACTCCCCCTATCCTCCTTGCCCAAGACCTCATTAAAGTCACCTCAAAGCAGGCATGGAGTTACTACTTGAGAGCAGAAGTTGATAATCTCCTTCCATACCTCTGCTCTACGGATACTGCAGCAAGGGCCATATACATTAATCAACGTATACTAGAATTGTCGAATGTGTGCATAAGTCATGTCAATTAACAAAAGTAAAATTAGCTTGCAACAAGATTTGAACCCATGACCTTTTGACATTATACATGACACAATTACCATCTTAACCAATCATGTTTTAAGTGTCCACAAAAAAAAAAAAGTGTCCACATTATTATATTTGTACCTTTTAAATATTAATTTTTTCTTAATATATTTTAATGGGAATGAAAAAATTGCATATCAAATTCGAAAAAACAATATCAACCGGAGGCAACGCGAACCCAAATACTAGTTAAAGTCTAAAAAAGCAATCATGAATTTAAGAAGAGAATGGTTATTATGATGGATCTCTTTAAGATATTTAAACTTTCTTTACAAAAAAATCGAATTTTTTTTTGATACAAATTGAAGTATATTATAATGATCAAATATTTGCTTTGGAAATCAATTAAAAACAACAAAAAGAAATTTCCTAAAAAAACAGGAACAACAAAAGGAACGTGTTGTTATTTACTCCTTTACTTTTTTATTTTTTATGATTAAGAAATAAGCATGTTCATACGTTTGAGTTTTTGACACTATGAGAATAATAATTCATATTTATAAAAATTAGGAATATTGGATATTTTAGAAACATATGTTGAAACAAGACAAAAAAAATCTTATCATAGTTGTTTCTTCTTATAAAATTTTATCATAATTATGCAAAAGAAACAAAAACCAAATTAGTAACTTGGGTCTTATAAAGGACACCAAAGAAAAGCTAGGAAGCTAAGGATCGAATAGTGTATCATCTTCCTCATCGTTAGACTTCTTTCATTCTTCCTATTTGGATTGCCTTGATGGTAGAGCTCTTGACTACGATATGTCACCTCTAAATAATTCATACATTATTCGTAAGTGCGCCATTTTCAATTTTGAGTATTGTTTTTTTTGTTGTACCGTTTTTGTTTTGGCGAAATTTTCAAAAATATTTTACATCTTCATCCTCCTTCACCTATCGTTGAATCTAGTTAATTATCAAATAGCTCGACAAATAGGTCTAATTTTCTTCTCTCATCTCTCTCCTCTTTTCATAAACTTTTGTGCAACAAAAAAAAGTGGAGGAAATATATAAAAATATAATTAAGTGTGATCTTATTAGATTACCTTCACATATTTTAAACTTACAAACTTCTCGTAATTTACTAATACATAATTCAAGATACTAATACTCCAAATGAGATACTAACTGTGCATAAGTGCATTGTGAAGTGTTAGCTAAGAATTTATCGTGACTTTTATCCATGTCGATTGTTTGTTCAAATAACTCTTACTATTAAAGGCGCCTTAACCCGTTAATGATTATGGATTACATGAATGTTAATGCACGTTCCAAGGTAAGAAAAAGAACACTTAATAGAAAAAAAGTAAGAAAAAGAAAATGACAAAATGGGTAATTTTAACTCCCAAGTACCGCAACAATTAACAATAATTACAGCAATGTTAAGAAAGTGTAGTTAAAGGTAAGTAGGATTGATGATTTATGTATCAACTTTTACCAGCCAACCTGTGGCTATGTAATGACTAATCACCCAGAGATTGCTGGGAGTTGGGACGTTGGTAACTTGTAAGCTATACTAGCTTTTCGCTTTAATTTGGTACCATCTACTGCCATCTTATACTATTCTTTTACCATATACTCAACCACTCAGGCACTGCTTAAACTAATATAGGAACCCATTTTAGGACCAAACAACCCAACAAATGTGTCAGTAAGAACTGAAGGCTCTATTATCTGCGAGCCACTAATGGGGCGCGATCTTGGGTTACCGTGCCCATTGCAACTTATTAATTAGCTGTTGTTTTAGCTCAGCATTCTATGTACCACTTTGTTGTAACCACGTATAGTTTGTGTACCGGGGTAAAAAATAATATAGGTTGAAAGTTGAAACATGAGATCTGTACATTTATTTGATAAGTAAAATCCTCACAAGAGAAAAAAAATATCTAAAAAATGGAAAAAAATCCTCCCATAATATAGTGCTCACTTCTCAATTTTCACAAGAATTAAGGAAAATGGAAAGACTTTAGGATTTCACAAAAATATATATTTAAGTAAATATTTATTGGGCATTTTTGTCTTGGAACTAGTTTTTTTCTTCTTTTTCCTTTAAAATAAAATGAAAGAGCTATAAATATACCTTGGAATTGTGTAAAACAATAAATAGGGGCACATATTTTAAAAGAAAGTAGAGGTATTTTGGAAAGTTTTATGTAGGAATGAAGGATAATTTAGTCCAAACAAATTGATAAAAAAGAAATATGCACAAAATTTTGGGACACCCAAAGAGAAATGCAAGCACTATATTATGGGACGGAGGGAGTAGAATTTTTTGGTTAAAACACCCTTACGTTTGGTGATTTTTAAAAGAATCCTCTTTTTTTTTTTTTTTTTTTTTCAAAATGAACCCCCAAACGTTTTATAAAAATTTTGGTTGCACCCCCAAAACCTAACTTCCGTCAAATCCAGACGTTTGTGGGGCTCTTTTTTTCATTTTCCCTCCTAAATGTTGCGTGAAATGACATTTGTATCCTTGGGTAATAAAACCCTTCAACTAACCTCTTCATCTCTCTCATTCAATTCTTGCGTTTCTGATTTCATCTCTGTCACTTGCTTCAGTCAGAAATTTAGCATCTCTCTCTTGTCATCATCTACACCTATTCATCTTCTCTTTCAGTCTCTCTCATCCAGCACTCTATCTCTCTCGTCATCATGGAGACTCGTGCATTTTGCCTTTGTGATGCTCCTGATTTTTTGTTCAACACCACCAAATTTTCCACCTTTGGCTTAGTGTCTTGAATCCTTGTGATTTCACTCTTTAAAAATGTTACTTCATGTGTCAACAACCTCTTCTCCAGCACCGGTTTATTAATGCCCACCACTCCTCCTAATTCTTGTCAACCCATCCACAGAAGCCACACCCTTCTCTTCTAGTATGAACATCTGAGAATTTGCAGGCATAGAAACTCCTCACAGGATTGTCATGCATCCATGACCTCAAAATCTTAGCAGGAATTCGACAATTGCATTTGGTTGCCATAATCATAATTGAACAATTAACCCAAATTAAAATAAGCAAATAAATCCTAGAATCGCAAAATTACCCAAAATTTAATGCCTAGATATGAATGTAACACTTACTTGATTTGAAGGATGTTATTAGGAATTGTCAATTGAGAGTGGAATTGCAATTTTTCGTTCGAAATTTCGGATTAGCAGCTTCAATCTGGGGGTGTCGGAAAATGACCGTTGTGGGAGAGGGAATATCCTGATTTGCGGATGAAGTGGTTGTTATATAATAGCATAGGTGGTCCCCACAAACGTCTAGCTTTGACGGAAGTTAGGTTTTGTGGGTGCAACCAAAATTTTTGTAAAGCGTTTGGGGGCTCATTTCAAAAAACAAAACAAAAGGGGGATTGTTTTAAAAATTACCAAACATAAGGGGGTTTTAACCAAAAAAATCCTAACTAATATAAGATGTAATTTTTTCATTACTCTTTCTTTTAAGCACAATTATAGTGGAAATTAATTTAATTTCGTCTGTACATTTATTTGATAGGTAAATTCCTCACAAGAGAAAAAATATCTAATAAGATGTAATCTTTTTCATTACTCTTTATTTTAAGCACAATTACAGTTTAATTTAATTTAATTTCGTTCCGGTCACTCATTTTCGTTCATAGCTTAGTTCAGTCCAATTGAGCTTAATTTAATTCAACTATTTTTCTTTCACAATTTATTTTGATTCAGTTCATTTCAACCCAAAAGAACATGATCTTTTTGCTTATTTGGTTGAAATTATAAGATAGAAAGAGAATTGAATCAAACAAAGAAGAAATAGTGGAAAGAAAACACTTATGAGGTACTTCCTCTGTATTTTTTGTAGCTTACCTACATTGATTGTGCGCGTTTACTAATATACTTCTTTGATTTTAAATATCTTTTTTTTGCTAAGTAAATTATTATTCATGAAGCATCAATTACAACCAAACTAACCTAGAGAAAGACAAACCAACTAGGTTGGACTCTCTTTGTCCTTTAGCCTACAACCAAGCCAGCTAGGCCATCAAACTCTAATCCAATCAAAGGTCACCAATAGCTAGTCTCATTGACTAAGTTTAGTGAACCAGTCATAATATTTCCTAGCTATTTTCTTAGGTAAAACTGAACAAAACTCTAGCTCTTACAACATACTTGATCTGTTTACAAACATGGATGATATTAGGAGCACAATGTTTCCAGTATACCTGGTTGCTTGCTTGCCAGATGTTATGCACCAATGTTGCAATTCCTTCCAACATTATATTCTTTTGGATCTTCGATTTTCTACATTTTAGTACCCAAATGATCAAATGTTGCCTTTCCTCTGTTGTTGCATGTATTCCTAACCAAGATTTAATGTTGTTTAAGCACTAGGCACTAAATGAACATATGAAAAATAAGTGAGAATGAATCTCAGATTCATTAGCACAAATCAGAGAATTAGCATTAGAGATGATGCCAATCGCAGCAATCTAGCAGTAGTCTAGAGTCTTTGTGTACTGCCACCCAAACTATAAATTTGTTATTAGGCAAATTTAGTTTGTTCTAAACAGTATTATCCCAGTGAACTCTAGCTTGTTCTCCCACCAATTTCTCATATATTAGCTTCAATGAATATTTACTCATTTGGCAGAGTTCTCTCTGTGTGACGATTTGTTTTAATTGCTCTTTCACCATGCAAATCTTCTTCATGGGTCGTCGTTTAGTGTAAAGCAATAGGTTTTGCTCTATGGTGGAAAACGATAGCCTAGGTGATATCTAGCCGTTGCAATTCGCCATGGGTCGTCGAAAAAAACCTCAAACTTCACCACAAACATTGCAAGCAAAAGAGGGAGTGACTAGGGGCAGTACGCCTGCACAAAAAAATCCATCCAATGGAACAGTAACCAATGGAACAGTAACCCGAGTGACTGAAACACCAAAAAGTGCGATTGAAGAGATGAATGAGATTTTTAAAGCACAATGCTCTGCTCAGATGAGTGAGAGTAAGCAAGGAGAAGTAATTGAAGCAAAAGAAACTACTAAGGCCAACCTGATTGACTTGGATGAAGGAGAAGAACAAAATACAGGATCTGGAGGTGCTGCTAGAAGATTGAACCTTACAGAAGGAGGTAAATGGGCGAATATTGTTGCTGGGAAGACCCTTACAGCTAAAGGAGCATCTCTCACTTTCATCCCCCCAGTAATGAAAGATGGTAAGCCTGTCGCTCAACTATCTAAGTCTGAAGTAGATGAGTTAACAGAGGTATGGTCTACAGCAGTGATATTGTATGTTGTAGGGTAGCCCCATCTATTGGAGTTATAACTCGATATATTGAACAAGTATGGAACTATGTTTCTAAACCTAAAATATTCCTTCATGATAAAGGGTATTTTGTGGTGAAATTTGCTTTAGTGGATGATAAAAATTAAATGAAGTGTTGTATGGAGGTCCTCACATGCTTAATAGTAGGCCAATTATTGTAAAAGCTGGGACTTTTGATTTTGATTTCCAAGCAGAGATACTTAGGGTTATACCACTGTGGGTCAGATTATATAATCTGCCATTGAACTATTGGGGCAAGGAATCATGGAGTAGGATTGGAAGTATGATTGGTACGCCACTCTTTGCGGATGAATGTACCACATTGCAACAGAGGATTACTTATGCCAGACTGTTGATTGAAGTTGATGTAACTAAACCTTTTACCTCAGGTGGTTACTATAGAAGAGAGCAATGGGAAGGTAAGAACACAGAGGGTTCACTTTGAGTGGGCTCCAGCATATTGAAGTAAATGTTCTATCATAGGGCATGATTGTAATAAGTCAAACACTAGTGCATAATTAGCCTAAAGTATCACCCCAAAAGTGTTACTTAATGGCCTAAAAGTGTTGATTTAGGTCATATGTAACACTTTTATAAGTGAAACATCTGCCCCTGCTACCTATTCTCTAAGGTAACACTTTTCAATGCTAATGTTTCACTTTCTCAAGTGTTACTCAAAATTCTCTAACGTAACACTTTTTCTAAACTAATGTAGCATTTTTACAGTGTTACTAATAATGTTTTATGTAACACTTTTTCGTCTATAGTAGCATTTTCTATGTCATCTCTTGACTTATAGTAACACTTTGTTAAATATTATGTATCATTTTAATTCAGCATATGTAACACTCTATTAGATTTTTGGCAACACTTCTTATCAGCTAGTTTTATAGTGTAACACTTCTATTTCACATATCTTATAGTAACATTCTTTAATTATTGACATACATACAATGATAATATAGTAAAATGTATAAATGTAATAATTGAAGAGGAAATAAAATAATATTATTGATATAACTGAGTAGAAATACTCAACGACCCAAAGAGTATACTCAATCGAAAACATACTATTGCATCCAAAATATAAATAGTTAATCTGAAAATTAAATCATAAAATCATAATATATACATCTCTCTTTAAATAAACCTAAATCAATCTTAAGGTCATTCTTTCATTATTCTTCAATTTCATTATCCATGTACGCATGCTTCTCGATGTATCATGCATGCTTGCTACTCTAATCCACCATTATTTCCATCATCCTGCAGTAAGGAAAAAAAACTTTAAAGTCTTATATGATAACAAATCTAGTCTGCCAAAAAAAAATAAAATTAAAACTAGTAATATACTTGATGCACCCATATGTTTAGTTAGAGACCATTTAGAATCAACTCATAAGATCACATTCATAACTATGACCATAGTACGAACTTAAGTATCAAAAACAAAATAAAGATCCACACACACATGGCATGAGTAAATGATTTTAAACATAAAAGTTACCTCATACGCATTGCGAATTTGAACGATACAACCTCCTTCATAATCTCGAATGATACTTCACTCCCAAAATTATCCTCGAAGAATAACCTCACAACCGTAACGAAAATCACTAATCAATCTTAACCAATCTAAGAAAATAGAACCATAACCAATTCCTAATTTAGAAATTATCAACCTTTAGTACCCCATTTCATAATCCTCAAATCATAATCAACTATAAATTCAATAACAGTACTAACTACGTCACTCAACTAGCATCCTCAATTCATAATCATAATTCTAGATTGTAGAACTGAACTAACTAAACTACTCACATACTTTTACTAAACAAAGAACAACAGTACCAAAACCACAACCATAAATCGACGCTAGCACTAACATGACGTGACGACGTTTTGGTAGTGTAAAACAGCCCCACAACAACCCATTACAACCACGACAGAACAACAACAAAACAGCACAAACAACAATCCGACAACCGTGGCACATCACCACCACACCACCACAACAATCCCAACAACAATAGAACAAAACTACCAACAACAATAATAACAACAATAACTTAACTCGGGCTTGATATTTGTAAATTTTAAAAAGAAATCAGAAATTGGAATTAATAGGTACTACGTTTTACATCTGCTCATTTGGAGCAGGGACGAACAACACAAGCAGAGTCGGTTGTCGTGAGACAATGCACCGCCGCAGGTGCGGCGAATCGGCGCAAATCAGACGTAGTATGACTTGTCGACCATCAATCAGCCTCCTTGGAAACATTTTCTGCAATGTCTTAATATATATTAGGAGTCTGGACTAGATTTCTATTGAACTTCACCAAGTATCAAAGATTTCTCCACTTACATTGACTCAAGCTATCTTTGAGAACATTTTCCCATAGAGTTGTGCGTCCTTTTTATTGTATTCTCTAATCTTCTCTTTCAACTTCTTGTATTCCAGTTTCACATCCCTGCAACATTACAGAAAGCAATGGAACACTTGGTACTTAGTCGACACCAACAACCAACTTGCTAGTATATACAGAGATTAAGCCAGATGCACATTACGCAATGAGAAATTGATACTAGCTGCCCCTTTGGCAGGTGGTACTAAACAAAACTAATGGCGATGAAATCATATTGCAAGGAATCCTCTACTCATAACCGTGGTAGTGGAATTTCACCCTCAAAAATATGATTTTCTTCACACATTTATAGTTCAGAATCCCAATCAATACAACATCTAGAGTTAAAATTGATGCAAACTCATATTTACAAAGAAAAACATGTTAGGTGTGAGTTCTTATTACCCTAAAAATAACACAAGCATTCTCTTAAAACTACACTAAAATCAATGATCATTACCAGTACTTAACATCACTAAAATTTATAACCACCTACCAAAGAGGCAGTTGGTTGCAATGTAACAGCCAACTTGCTAATGCAGTTTATGGTAAAGAGAAATTGACAAGCCAGAAGCCACGGTGTAATCTATAACGACAAGAAGGTAGTGCGTCGCAATTCTGGCAAGTGTAGCAACCATGTGAGGAGTCAGAGAGAGAGACTGTGACAGACGCCATGGTCGTGGTCCGACGATTAGCACAGCTCCGACGAGCAGCAAGGTGGGGGCTAATCTTTGGCCGAGGCGGTAGCCGGCAGCCGCCTGAAGTAGAGCAAGCAGGGGTGGGGTTTTATGGGAGAGAGAATGATGGGTTTGGGGTTCTCTATTTTGGGGCTTGGGGTTTTTGAGAAAATGACGAGATAAGCGAAGGAGTTAGGGTTTTGTTTATTAAACCGACAAAAGCAACAAAGGCAAACCTCCTCCAACCGACTAAGAAAATCAAATTAAGGGAATCTCACTTTCGCTTCCTATTTGGGCCAAATAGCGCTCAACTTAAACTTAGAATCCATAATATACATCAACAATGTTATGGCGAAAATTGAACCCTTTTCCTTTTATGCCTAGTTGTAAGTTTCTACGACATAATATATCGTTTTCAAGTAGGAAAAAACACCTTTGTACTTTTCTTTGTTATTCGATTAAAATATATATATATATAATAAAAAAAAGATCGAACTAATAATAATAACCTCATAAAATTAAACAAATTCTCATTTAACTATTTTTATACGTTCGGTGATACAAGGCAGCTATTATTATACGTTCGGTGATACAAGAGAGAGAGAGAGAGAACGAGTGTTCTAACTATTTTTCGCAATTCTCATTTAACACCATCATCTCTCATACCTCTTATTATGCAACTTGTGCAGCTCTTGTCTTCAAACTCCAATAGGCGATGTAAGAGATTTTGGGATTTGTATTTTTCATACAATTAAAAACCTTTAAAGTAAATTAATTAGTGAGGTAAAATTATTTTTCGGACCCAATTGTGATTGTAAAAAAAGGGTTTTGGACAATTAATATTTTGTAATGGTACCTCAAAAGACTATAAGTGCTAGTATAGATATTAAATAACCATGTAATACCCTAAAACGTACTTTAAGTAAAAGACAAACGTGTTTCTTATAAAAAAAGTGTTACCCTCTAAAACTAAATGCTACCTATAAAAAAGTGTTACCTTGAAGTGTTACATATCAAAATGTGTTACCTTGAAGGGTTGAAATGTTACTTATAGAAAAAGTGTTATCTTAAAATGCTACATATGAAAAAGTGTTACTATTTAAGTGTTACCTATGAAAAAGTGTTACTGTCAAAGTGTTACTTATGAAAAAGTGTTACCGTCAAAGTGTTACCTATCAAAAAGTGTTACATGTAAGTGTTACATATCAACAAAGTGTTATTAAAATGTTACCTATTTGTTATTGAAAGTTGAATCTCAAAAAGTGTTACCCTATAGTGTTATCTTAGATCAATTATGTAGTAGTGAAAGCCAAGTAAAGGGCCTATGCAAGTGAAGAAATGGGTGCCTAAAACTGTAATACAAGCTCCACCTAACAAAGGGGGTAGCAAGGAAGCTGATACTATATTAGAGGATGGTGGACAGGGGAATAAAGTACCAGATAATCAGGAGATAATGGTTAATGCAGAAGAGGAAACTCATGAGAAAACCTCAGGACCTTCAGGAGACATTGCCATAACTAAAGGAAGCACCAGGCCTAGTGAACCACTATGGAATATAGTGACTAGGGGTCAGAAAGGCAAAGAAGTAATGGGTGTGGGAGGACCTGGAGTAGTGACACATATGGTAGATGAGGCTGGAACAAGCTCATTTATTGTTTCTCCAGGGTGATGATTATTAGCACTTGGAATGTGAGGGGGTTAAACAACCCTGTTAAGATAGGGGAAGTAAAACAGTATGTGTTTAGTAATAAAATTACTCTGTTTGCATTACTTGAAATGAGAGTGAAGGTACATAATCATGAGAAAGTCATGAATAAATTTGGTAGACAATAGAAATGGGCTCATAACTATGACTATTCAGAGAAAGGTAGAATTTGGATTGCCTGGCAGCCAACTCAGGTTGGAATTCAAATTCATTATGCCTCTGCTCATATGATACATTGTTTGGTGAGTGATAAAATTACTGGGAACACCTGGTGGTGGACAGGGATTTATGGTCTTCATACAGTTGAAGATAGGAAGAGTTTGTGGCTAGAAGTGAGAGAAAGAGACAGGAATATGGTGGATCCATGGTGCCTTATGGGGGACTTTAATGCAGTCTTGTCTACAAAAGATAGGGTGAATGGAGTGCCTATTACCAATTATGAAACTCAAGACTTTGAAGAAACTCTTAGAGACACAGATTTGAGTGAATTTAAGTCTTGTGGGCATTTCTTTTCATGGTCCAATAAAGGGATGGGAGATGATAGAATATGCAGCAGAATTGATAGGTGTTTGGTTAACTCTGTATGGATCACTAAATATTCTAACTTGGTGGTGGAATACCTGAGTCCAGGAGTGTCTGACCATTCTCCTCTACTGCTAAGATGGTCTACTACTCCAGTAAGTAAAGGTAGACCATTTAAATTCTTTAGCTAGATGGCTACTCAAGAGGGATTTATGGAGGCTGTTGGTGATAACTGGATTGAAGGTGGGAGGAATACCAATAAAATGAAGGAGGTTTGGCATGGTCTTCAAAGGGTGAAAAAAGTTCTTAAGCAGATGCATAAGAAGAACTATGGTCACATGAGTTTGCAGATTGACAAGGCTAGAGAAGAGCTCCATGAGATTCAAAACAAGCTGTCTACTAAACCTAGTTGCCCTAACCTTCATCAAGCTGAACAAGTTTGCACTCTTCAACTGCAAAAAGTTGTGCAAGTGGAGGAGTCTATTCTGAAATAGAAGGCTAGAGTGCAATGGTTGAAATTGGGAGATTCCAATTCTCAATTCTTTTTCCATGCTATGAAAGAAAGATACCTTCAAAATAGTATGGAGATCTTGCAGGATGAAAATGGGACCAAAATACTACTAATGATGAGATCCAGAATGAAGTTTTAAGGTTCTATAAGGGCTTGCTGGGAACTGCAGCCACTACTCTACCTGCTGTTGATGTAGCTATGTTGAGAGCTGGGCCTCAAGTCTCACCCACTGATGATGCTGCTCTTATTCAGCCTATTACAACTCAGGAAATTGAAGCTTCTCTGTGGTCTATTGATGAAGCTAAGGCTCCTGGAATTGATGGGTTTAATAGCCTCTTTTTCAAGAAGGCCTGGCCTATTATCAAAAGTGAGGTGTGTGCCGCTGTTAGTCAATTTTTTGAAACAGGTAATATGCTGCCAGCAATTATCTGTACCTTGATTACCTTAATTCTAAAGGTACTTAATCCTACCTTGGTTAAGGACTACAGACCCATTGCTTGCTGCACTATTTTGTACAAAATCATTGCTAAGATTTTGACAAATAGAATGCACTGTATGATAAGTAGTGTTATTGATCTAGCTCAATCTGGCTTCATTCCTGGTAGGAATATTTTAGACAATATACTACTTGCTACTGAGCTAATTAAAGGCTACACTAATAAAAATATCTCACCTAGATGTATGCTTAAAATTGATCTCAAAAAAGCATATGATTCTATTGAGTGGTCCTTTATGGAAAGTGTGATGTGTGAGATAGGATTTCCAACTAAATTTGTTGGCTGGGTGATGGCCTGTGTAACTTCAGTTTCCTTCTCCATTCTCATAAATGGCATCCCTTGTAAGCCTTTTAGTGCAAAAAAAGGGTTAAGGCAAGGGGACCTAATGTCTCCCTTCCTGTTTGCCCTGGGTATGGAGTATTTATCTAGGTGTTTACTGCAATTGAAGGGGAAGCCAGGGTTTCATTATCATCCAAGGTGTGCCAAGTTAAGCATCACCCATCTCATGTTTGCAGATGATCTATTAATTTTTGCCAAGGCTGATGCAGGGTCACTGCAGCACATCTTTGATGCTTTTTCTAAGTTCTCTCAGGCCTCTGGGTTGGAAGCAAATCTTGATAAGAGTAATTTGTATATTGCTGGTGTTAGTGGGGATCGAAGAGATGCCTTGCAGCAGATTGTGAATGTACCTTTGGGATCCTTCCCATTTAAATACTTGGGAGCTCCCTTAAGTACTAGAAAACTGTTTTACCATGAATGTAAGCCATTAATTGATAAAACTATGGCTAGATGAGACTATGGCCAGTGAAAAAGTTATCTTATGCAGCTCGTTTGCAACTGGTGACTTCCATTCTTCATGGGTTTCAGTTATACTGGTGCCAGATTTTTATGTTACCTAAAAGAGTGTTCAAGGAGATTCAGAGTATCTGTAGAACTTATCTCTGGACTGGACAAGGGGAGAAGTCCAGAAAAGCCCCTGTTGCTTGGGATACTATCTTCCTTCCTAAGGGATGTGGTGGATGGAATATCAAAAATCTTGCTGTTTGGAATAAGGTGGTTATTAGCAAACACCTTTGGGCACTATCACAAAGCAAGATAAACTGTGGATTAGGTGGCTACATGTTTATTACATTAAGCAACAAGAAGTGCTAAACATGGCTGTTCCTAATAGAATATCTTGGGCTATGAAGAAGATTCTTAGTAGCAGGCATCTGTTTAACATTCCAGGGGCTGAAAACATGCTTACTGGGGCTTTATTCTCTATCAAAGCTCTATACAAGGTGGTGCAAGGTGAGCGTCCTAAAGTAGGATGGAGGAGGATTATATGGAATATTCCTGCTACACCTAAGGCCACTTTCATTACATGGCTAGCGCTCCAAGGTAGACTTCCTACCAAAGACAGATTGTTCTCATGGGGTTTGGTGGAAGATACAACATGTAAACTTTGCCAGGCTGATAGAGAGAGTATTACTCATCTATTTTTTTATTGTGCTATGGCTAGGAGGGTCTGGACATTCTGTCAGCAACAGTTTGGTTTTAGTACTGTGAATAGAAGATTTCAAGATGAAGTGCAGTATGTGGTTAAGTGTAGCAGGAGCAGGGCACCTCAGGCTCAACTATACTGTATTTTCTTTGTTGAGGCAATTTACCAAGTATGGTTAAATAGGAATGCTCTAGTTTTTCAAGGTGCAGATATTGATGTAATAACTAATAGTAGGCAAATTCTCTATAGAACTGCATGTAGGAGTAATGAGGCAATGAGGCCTTTACTCATTATGTAATGCTGGTGCTTGTTAGGTGTTGGCTTGCTGCCTTGTGGGCCCTTGTTTGATGGTTCCTCGGTTAGCTAGTCTTGGGGTTGATGTGAGACTCTTGTAATCTTGTTTTTTTTTTTTTGGTTATCAATAACAATTTTGAATTGCCAAAAAAAAAAAAAAATCTTCTTCTAATACTAGCTAACCCCTGAATTAGGCTGGTAGCTCCACCAATATGTTCCCGCAAATAGACTGAGTATATCCATTTCAACCAAACATTGTCCTGTTTTTTGGTAGATATAGCCCATACATACTTGCCAATGTTGGCTTTGTTCCATAAAAGTATGTTTCTAAATCCCAAGCCTCCTGCTGATTTCTGTGAACATAAATTCTCCCAAGATATGGCACCTGACTTCTAACTATGTGCTTGTCCACCCCATAAGAATGCCCTAAAACATTTATTGATGGCCTGTAGGACATTGTTTGGTAATATAAACACTTGAGCCATGTAGGTGTGAAGGCTAAGCAACACATTATTGATTAACAATGTTCTTGTTGTATAGGAAAAATTCCTAAAGCTCTAACTTCTTATCTTCACTGTCATCTTTGCAATCAATGCCTCACATTAAGCATTTGAAATTTTATTGGCACATGTTGGAACCCTAAGGTACCTAAATGGCAATTGGTGGTGAGAGAATCCTCAAGTCTCAGCAACTCTTTGAATATCAGCAGGCACCATACCACAAGTGTAAAATGTTGGCTTGTGTATGTTAGCTTGCCACCCAAATGAGTCCGAAAATAACTTGAAAGCTCTAAGCAACAAGTAAATGGAAGGAAATTCACATTTGCAACATAAGATCCAGTCATTAGCAAAGCACATGTGGCTTAACTTCAGTGCTTTGCATCTACGGTGGAACATAAATTGTTCTGATTCACTTAATTTCTTCAATATCCTTGAAAGGTATTCCATACAAATCATAAACAAAGGAGGAGATAAAGGATCCCCTTGTCTTAAGCCTCTTGAAGATTTTTTTAAAAAAATCCTTACATTGTGCCGTTAATCATGAGAGAAAACATTACAGTAGTCACACGTTGTATAACCAAATCAATGAAGTGTTGAGGGAATTCTAAGGTTGTGAGCATTTCATGTAGGATATCCCAGTTGATAGTATCATATGCCTTCGCAAATCAATCTTGAGCATATAACTAGGTTGCACTTGTTTTCTTCCATATTGCGTCACCATATCTTGAATAACCATAATGTTATGTATAATGTACCTCCCATGTATAAGTCCAACTTGGTTTTCTATAATAAGATCAGGACGTACCTGCTTTAATCTTGCACATAACACCTTAGTAACACATTTATACAATGTATTACAACAAGAGATATGCCTAAACTCATTCATATAAGATGGTCATTTTGCACGTCGTAAGCTAAGACATCTAACTCTGCAATTGTCACTTCATCATTAATTATGTTCTAGGCATCTCTATAAAAGAAAGAACCAAAACCATCAGTTGCTGGGGCTTTGTTGTCAAGGATTGAGAGTGAAGCTTTCTTGACTTACTCTGATGTGTAAGGTGCATTGAGAATGTCCCTATGTGCTTCAGTGATCAAAGTCCCCCTTAAAAATAACTTGTCCTGAACAACGTGTTGTACCACTTTCTTCCTACTAGCAACATTAGTACCCGACAATTTCTCAAAGTAGCTTAAAAAAACTTGAGCAACTGTATCAAGACCATCATGCCAGGTTCCATATTCATCATGAATGTTGTAGACTTGGTTGTGTAATCTTCTATCGTAATATCCTTAAGTTTAAATATTATTTAAATAATAACTAATTTTAATTATTAAACTAAAAGTAATCAAAATTTAGTAATTAAAAATCATTAAGTTAATGTTAAGTATTTTGCTTAATAATTTATGGTTAATGAAGTGTATAGATTGAATCACTGAAGTCTTGTAGTCAACCTTGCAAGAATTTGGGTGTAAGACTAAATATTAATAACAAAATTCTAATGGCCCAATGCCCTATTTTATGAGCCCAAACAAGTAAAAGAAACCCAAATCAGATTTTGAGCCTTGAAAGCTTCAAAGAAAACAAGAAAGAAAATAGGAAGAAACTCCCTAAGGAAACCATGGTCAACCGACCACCTCCCCCTACTCCCTCCTTGTTCCTTACACTACCTTCCCTATGATGAACCACCATTTATCATCTACCACCTCCATGTTTGTCTCCAGAAATTTGTCTATAAATAGCTAGAGGAACTAATCCTAAAAATCAGAATTTCAAACCATAAAAATCACAACATTTCTTCTCCTCTCTCCTCCTCTTCTAGGCACAATCAAGCCACCACCACCATGCGCACCACCTTTTGCGCACCACCCACTGACCGACGAAATTTCGTCAGTTTCTCGCCAGCGACCCTCGCCGTACCCCGCAGCCCTTCGCTACTCTCTCTCCTCTTTTCTTCGCCCACTCCTTTTGTCACTCACTGCTACTGCCGTGGATTGGACGTGCGTGTTGCACCGACAAACACTGTCGGATTCCCGTGTTGTCACATTCTTCCGCGGCCTGCACCTCAGCCGGAGCTTGCCAGAGGTCATTCCCCGTCTTGGTCGTCCCTGCTCTACTAGCAGAGGTAAATGAAACCCACCCATTTATAAATAAGTTTCCCCCCTTAAAATTCTGAACTCAAACTTTAAATTTAGGCTATGTTCAGTTCACCTTATTTTTGCTTATTTCAGATCTAATCAGATCAGATCAGATCAGATCAGATCAGAAAAAATAAGTTCAGATCAGACCAGATCAGATCAGGGCAGATCAGTTCAGATCATGCTTATATTTAAAAACTCATTATTATTATTATTGAATATCTTTCATTACATATTAGTAAAAATTATAATAATTGAATATTAATAAAGTACTCATTGAGACGAATCAAACAAGACCCCACATGACAATATTTTTTTCTTATATATTGAGAATAATCTAAAGGATTCTATCTAATTGTGAATAGTGTCAAGATTCTAAGTGAGACAGATAAAAAAAAATACAAAGCGAGTATTATTATTTACTAGTACATTTGTTCAAAAGAATTATTATTGTTGTTGTTGTTGTTGTTGATGTACTTATTAATATTGGTAATTATTATTAATCTTGTTGTTACCATTATAAATGTCATTGTTATCATTATATTAAGTTATTTTGTTGTTATTAAATAATAGAAAATTAAAAGTCACGTGTTAAGAACATAAGATTGACGCAAAAATAAGAAATATATAAAATATGATATCTCAAATTCATGACAAAGAAACTACTAAGTTCGGATTACATTTCAAAATAAGCTAAGTGTGAGATACAAATTATAAATTTAGATTCTGTATACCTCTTCCTATCGAATTCCAAATCTCTCTACCTATTTGAAGTTGCACGATATTTCTTTCTTTTTTGCTCAAGTCATAGTTATTTGTATATTTTATTTTATTTAATATGGAAAAAAAGAGTTGAGTTTGCCGACTTCTCAAGTGTGAAACATTTTTTTAAAGGGAAAGTGTGAAACATTGTATAATTGCTCTTATAAATTAATAGCTTGAGTTATATAATTATTTTTAGTAATGATAATTATTATTATGATTATAATTATTATTGTTGTTCTTATAATAATGATAATTATTATTATTATTATTAATAATAAAAGTTGTGTAAAAGTTGTAATAGAAATAAAATGATAATAATAGTAATACTATAAAGAAGATCTTATAATATATTGCATAATAATGATTTACAAAGTAATAATATAATAGTAATAATATATTTTATAAAAAATAAGACCTTGTAAATCAGATCAATTCAGATCAGATCAGAAAAAATAAGTTCATATCAGATCAGATCAGATCAGATAAGTTCAGATCAGAAAATTTCAGGTGAACTAAACATAGCCTTAGCCAAGTTCACTATTGTAAACTAGTTAGATTAGGCCCAAGTTTGTTTAGTTAAGCCAATTTAATGGTTGCATGTTTATTTATTAGGGCTCAGATCTGACTTTTTATGGTGTTTGTTAGGTTATTTAATTAATTTTGGGAAATTGAAGCTGATTTAGTACTTTGTTAAGCCATGTTAGTTTAATTTATTAAGTTAAACATAATGGGCTTATAAACTGATTTGTTAAGTTAAGTCATCTA
Source organism: Beta vulgaris subsp. vulgaris (assembly GCF_026745355.1). Taxonomy (NCBI): domain Eukaryota; kingdom Viridiplantae; phylum Streptophyta; class Magnoliopsida; order Caryophyllales; family Amaranthaceae; genus Beta; species Beta vulgaris. The sequence continues at coordinate 27,119,113 of NC_079207.1, read as the reverse complement.
ACTTAATTTAGTTGCTTTGCTATATTGGGCTTAAGTAGACTATTTTGTTGGATTTAATTAAATCACTTGGTTTAGAGTAAACCTTTAACTAGTTGGAATAACAATCATGTTAAAGATTAGTTAAAAATGTTACGTTAAACTAATTACCTTCTAGTTCTCATAATCTGAATTTTTATATTTAAATACTAGGAACACTTTAGTTTGCAAAATGAGTTTATATTTAGTTCATAAGTATCATAATGTATTTAGTGGTCATTAAATTAATGATAATAATTTATGGGTAATTAGGCAAGAAATGTTTGCATTAGGTACTTTCCTTATATAGTCACTTATAATTTTAATAACTCACTCTTATGAATGCAACAATTAATTTATAAGCTTATAATATAGTAATATGACTAAAGGATAAATAATAATTCTAATTTGATTTCAAATTATGTTTATGAACAAGTATATAAATGATTCCTATGAACTATTATGTCAAGAATATATATATATATATATAACCAACTAGGCACGAGAATGTTAAATAAGTTACGACTACATAACTTATGAAACAAGAATCATTCTTAAAGAGTATTAACACTAATGTTTTCTATTTAATTACTAACTTATAAAATACTTGTACTGAAATAAAAAGAACTCGTTCCTCCGAGCTCAGTAAGGACGATAACAAGGATACAACGAGAAGATTATTAATATTCTGCAATTGAGGTAACATCTACTGCTAGTACCTGCAATTCCCTTTGAATATCTTTATGAAATATGAGAACAATGGGATTAGTAAAAGTTTATCAAAATGATTATTCTTGAGTTGCGGGATGACTACTATGATTTATTTGTAGGTAAATTTTCTGAGTTTTATGAACTGGATGGATTATCATGAGCTATGGTTTATGAAACGATGAGATGATATGAAATAGTTTTGCTACCTTATATATTGAGGTAGAGATGAGATGAATGACCGATGATTATCATCTATGAATATTAAAAGTTACAGAACATGATAAGTAAAGCGAAAGAATTGGTTTGCTGAGCTGATTGGCGGTCGTGCACGTACCGAGCTGTTTACTAGGGCACTAGTCAGTTACTGTTTATTAGGGCACTGGCCCATTACTAGTGTACGGTAATGCCCGAGACACAGGTCCTTGCACAGTGGTGCATACACATGGCTGGGAGACGTCCCAAAGCTTACTGATTTTGCAGCAACCATAGTAAAAATGGATAAAAGGATTAATGGTTTATAAAGGTGAAGCTAAATGAATGGTATTTCGACATATGTTTGAGTTATTTTTTCTCCTTGTTTGCAAATAAAATACGTTAAAATGAATTTACCTTGCTAGGGTAGTTTGTTACTGAGCCTCGGCTCATAACGTTTTGCTTTTATGTTTTAGGTATGGTCAGACAGTTGAAAGATCGTTGGTAAAAAGGGATTTGCTTATGAGTATTAAAGAATCTGTTGTTGTCAAGAATGACACTAATAACAGGGGTTCGTAAGCTCAACTAGAAGCACTGGGAGAGAGAATGTTCAGGATGGATCTCGCGTACCGATGTCGTTGTCTGTATTCTGTATCTTCTGGGCTAGGAAGATTTTAATATTATTATAGCTATTATTGGTAAGTTTTAAGAATTATATTCTCAAAGACCTATTAAGCTAATTATTGTATTACTGGGCCATAACCCACAAGTTTAAGTCCAGTTTTCGCTACCAATGATAAGTACTTGCGTTTAAATAAGGTTATGACTTTCCGGAGCATTACAGAATGGTATCAGAGTCGAAACCCGATCGTAAGTGCGTAGCATCGCCTGGGTATGAACTCTTTTGGGGAATTAGATGCTGAGAAAATTGAGGTGTGATAGATGACTATTTGGTCACTAGAGTTTAAAATTAGAAGTATGACCTTTTGAGAAAATATTTGGAGATTGAAACGAGCTTAATTTTTGGGTTACTAGTCTAAGATATGAAACATTGAATGGAGATTATAAGGTCCTTGCCTAGATATGGATTATGTGAAAAATTAGATGTTAAGTGGTTCGTGGATTAATTAATAACTATTTGGGCATTAGGGACTTATAAATTATGAATAATATATTGAGGCATGAGTAACTATATTTGGAGATCAAGTTATAGAATATTTAATTTTGTGGTTATACTACTTTTGGGTAATAAAAAGGCGTGAGTCGTCTAAAAGAATTCGATTAAGGATTATTCCAAGGTCAGTGTTATGACATATTATGGGCATTAATTCTTAGAGTAATAAGATATGATAGTTTGGATTGAATTTCATGCACACGATGATGTTGGGATTCGAAAAAAATAGAGGGAATTAGGATTTCTACTTGAGAAGTTAGGAAATAATCAACATGACATGAGATTTGAGCTTTAAAAGGTCGAAGTACGTCATTTTGTGATACAAACCTTCTTGGATGTTATAGATTGAAGAACGAAATTATGACTAGTGAAAGAATCATTAACTCAAGAAGTTAGATTAAGGAATAGAAATGTGCTACTTGATCAATGTGATAGCTGCATGGGTACAATTGGGGAGTAAGCATTTAGAAGCCATGAGAAAAAGTAATTTGGGGAAGTAAGTGCTTGAAACCTCGAATATCTTACTAGGACATGCATTTTTGGTGTTTTGAAGTTCTATTCCTTGACAATGTTGATGTGATTATTAAGATAATGTAGAAATATGAAAGAAAATGTTGAGGGAATCGAAGTTGTGTGATAAAAAAATGATGAACCAAACCATTTGGGTTGATAGAGTATTAGGTAATTAGGAGCTTGAACACTTGATAATTAAGGACTTGGTGAGAAATATGTTACATTGTGGAAAAATAATGATTAACTTTGGGGTTATGATAATAATATTGGTTGAAATTAGGGACATGCAAGTAAGAAATTGAAATTTAGAAGTATAAGTGAATAATTGGCTAAATGATATTGTTTTATAGAGAAATGGACAATGTTTGATGGTTAACAAATCCCACAAACTTAAGTTTAAGGCTAATGGTATTATCCCTATAATAATCTTAGTAGTGACTTTATTATACGGAGGTTTCTGAAATAATTTTTGGTTTTGTAACTTCAGAAATAGAGAGGTTTAAGAATCTTCCTTTAGGGATTAAAAGGTAAGCAAAGATGATTTCTTCAAAGAGAGTTTGAGTTTAAAAGTAGGATTACATTATGATGGCATCAATTTGATAGGGCAACTTAATGGAAAATATGTATAGGAAATCGAGAATGAGAAGTTTTGAGTGATATTATAACTGAAGGGACAAGGATAAATTTTAATGTCTAGTAATGTGTTATGAAATAATGTATATACACAAGGACCGGTTAAGATTAGTGACTAAGTGAAAAAGAAGACAAGCTAATGAGGGGAAAGTTGAGCTAAAGTTTTCTGTTGGATTGGTGGATGAAGTATGAAATGGTGTATTATAAAGACATAATTTTGGATATTATTAATTTGGATTATGTGTCTAATGAGGTCTAGAGACTCAATCGAGGAAGAAAATAATTATACCACAGTGAAAAAGACAGTACAAAATTTAATCTCCTCCTTATATGGTGTATGAACTCACTCCGGATTCAATAGAAATCTTTGGGATATAAAGGTCAAAGGGAAGTATAACTATGTCATTTGCAGAGGGCAGTTTGTTTGCCAGCTTCATCATAAGATCTTCCTAAAACAAAATTTGTGAAATAGAGTATACGTTAGTGGATGTTTTTTCAAACATTAAGCAACAATATCCTTGAAAATAGTATGTCTTAGATTTAGTATGACGACTTGATTGGACAAAGCTTGCTATATTATGTAATGATGTGTGCTGATAAGAGGTTTTTAGTGTGTCATTAAAGCACTAAGAACCGCTTTCCAAACAATATCTATAAGTCCTAACAAGCAATTACTAAGAGAATAGTAAGGGCAAGTTAAGGGTCGATCCACAGGGAAAATGGGATTATTAAAGTCTATCAGTCCAGACTACCTAATTGAAAGGTATTTGGGGGTTTGAAAGATGTTTGGTAACAATTAAGACTAACTATCAACTAGAACAAGCAAATATCGAGTTTAAATATCAAATAAAAGACACTAGAGTTAAGGTTACTAGTATGAATAAGAACGGATAATGATTGTTAATGCGATTGTGAAGCAACAAAGACGATTATGCAAGGTTTAGTTCTCCTCTAAAATACTCGAGTCCTCTCTCGAATGGTCCTCAAGAGTAATCACTTAATCAATCAACTAAATCCTCTCTCGAATGGTCTTTAGTTAATTGATTAAGAGATTCAATAAGTTTGGAAAACCCCTAATGAAGGATCCCCTTAATTTCCATCCAATATCTTGGTATAGAAATTAAGTTGATTCTTGGGGATGATAAAAGAGTTCAAAATCCGATTTAAGAACATTTGAAATCAAAATACCAAAGTATAAATGTGATCAATATCTATCCTAAGGTCTCAAAACACCAAGATCAATGCATAAGCTTCTCCATACATCACAATCACATCAACATCATATTTAAAACCCTAATTCATACTTTCACCCTAACCCTAGATTATGAAACTACTCACTAATCATGGAGTTAAAGCAATTAAACAAAGAATCTATGACTAATCTAAGGCTAAACATGATTAAGTAATGATTAAACTAATGTAAATCGCAATTAAGCTAAGAGAATAAGATCTAATAATCAAAAGCAAAACAAAACAAAGAATGAAATAAAAACTAAAACTTTGAATTGAATTGAATGAAAAGTACCTTGAATGTCAATCGAATCACAAACTATGATCACTAATCTCAATTATCAAGAAACTAAAGTGTTTTCTCTCTAATAAAAACCCTAAAATATTCTCTGAAAACTAGAATGAAAGCGTAAGTCTAAAACTAAAAGGAAAAGGGTTTAATGATCGAATTTCTTTTCGGAACGCATGGTGCGGGCGCACCATGCTAAGGTGCGGGCGCACCAGACCTCAGGTGCGGGCGCACCTGAGTCTTCTACCTCAAGGTGGAAATCCCCCGTCAAAAGGTGCGGGCGCACAAAGGCAGGTGCGGCGCACCTGTACAGGTGCGGGCGCACCACATGTAAGGTCGGGCGCACCTAAGTTTCTGCCTCAGCCTGAATTTATCCGTCAAAATGTGCGGGCGCACATGTAGTTGGTGCGGGCGCACCAGACGCAGGTGCAGGCGCACCTTATGCTTGGTGCGGGCGCACCAATGTCGTCTGTTTTGTGCTCCAGAATTGGTCGATGGTGCGGGCGCACCAGTAGCTTGTGCGGGCGCACCATCGTGTGCGGGGCATACCAAGCGCACCTCAGGCTACCTCTCAGCCTCTAGCTCGTTCCCTTGTGCCATGTCTCGCATTTCTCGGCCCCGAAAAGGGTAATACCTGCAATAGAAACACGAACAAACATGGTGAAAGCATATGTGCTAGAAATTCGATCAAAATAGATCGAAAATCTAGCAAAATGTCACTATGATCAAGTATGATCAAGTGAATGAAATAGAAGGGAAAAGTGAGGAGAAAGAAGAGGAAGAAAAGGAGAAAAAGGGAGCTAAAACAAGCCAAAAGAAAGTATAAAGTGCGTTAGAAACGCACTTATCAAACTCCCCAAGCTTAGCGTTTTGCTTGTCCTCAAGTAAACCAAGAATGAGAATGAAGGAAAGAAAAGAAGGAGAAAAAATAAAAGGGAAAAATGCAACAAACTAACCTATATGCTCTAAATGCAAGGTTACAAGCATGACATGCAAGCTAAATGAGTTCATAGCAAGATTTAGGAGACCAACCAAACACAAGAGGGAAGATGATTAGAAGCACAAGAGTGACTCTAAGGTCTCAATCCACCGATCAACCGAGTCTTTTTGAAAGAAAGCTTTCCAAGAATGATTTCTCACTCTTCTCCACTTCCAAGACCCAAGTTTGACTCCTCCCTAGGGATGCTCAACCATAATTGCTCGCCTCTACCATGTTTTGATGACCCTCATCATGACTTGCACAAAATCTCACCCGCCACTACTAAATAGATCAAGTCCAATCTAGAAGTCAAAAGGGACTTTGTTAAGGTTGTAACGGGGCTAGGTTAGGGGTGTGGATTATATTCTAGGAATGTGGTGCAAAAAGGGTAAGTGGAGTACAAACTAGGGGTAAATACTCCCCCAAGCTAGTCCTAACACTATTCTCAATTAAAGAACTCTCACACATAACCTTGAATTTCACTTGTTTCTTTTTCACTTTGTGAACTTTTTCATTTTTCTCATCAATTTGATCTTTCTTTCTTTTCATTTTCAATAATAAACCAAATCAAACAATAAGAACTTTCTTTCTTTTATTTCTTTTGTCTTTCTTTTTCACAAAATTTTTCAACTTTTGCTATCATACAAGCACTTAACTCTCTTTCAACCAAGACTTAATATCAAAACACTTAACTCAACAAAAACTACAATGTACTCCACTTTGGGGAAAGTTTGGCCATGACTCATTATGTGGGTTAAGCAAAAATAGGATAGAAAGGCTCAGATGGGTTGAAGGAGGAATATTATGCAGGTATTCAAGCTTTTGGCTTTGTAGCTCCTATTACTAGCAAAAGAAACGCCTAAATCATTCTCCTAGAGGCTCGTCTTATGTAATCTTGGGGAGCTAAAATGCAAGTCACAAGTTAGGCGATCAATGGTGAGGGTTGTGAGTGAGTCTTACGAGGTTCTTGGCCCTCCTTCGGGATTCATCGCACAAGGGGCAAGGCAATCCATTCATCCAACTCGCCTAATTTCAAAGAGACTCTACCAAAAGTTATCGGTTTCAAGAGACGCCTAAAGTCACAACAGGGCTTCCAAAATCATCAAGTCTAATATAAGGAAGGTCTTCCAATCAAGTCATGAACTCTTTAGCCACAAATCATGCATGCAACCAAGCTATCCTAAATGCAGAAAAAAAGAAAGAAAAGAATAAAAGAGGAAAATGTTTTTTTTTTTTTTTTTTATATATATATAAAATATGCAAAGCAAAAGCAAAACAAAACTACCAAAGCAAAGCTGTACAGGTGAAGAGAAGTCAGCAGGGGTGGGGATGTCAAAACCACAGACAGGAACAATCACCAATACCAACCGAAAACCAATGAGACCCCTAACTTCTAACCATCTATGACCCCGAAACTCCCAAAGATATAGACATACAAGCAAGTCCCCCAAGCTTAAGCAAAACTCCGCGCTCGGAGTTGCAAAAGGAGGGAGAGGGAGGGGGGTTATGAAAAGCCTATAATTTCCCACCATTACCCCCATCGGAGGGGGGTAAGGAGGGAAAACCCACCAGAGTACCCATCAGGATAGTAGGATGGGTAGTGGGGTAAGGCGGAAGGAAGGCTCCTCAAACGGCCCTTCTCGAGGGTCGAAAGAAGGAGGATAGTGGGGTGGTTAGGAAGGGAGGCTCATGTCCGGAGTGGACATTGCGAGGTGAGTGCGCCAAGCCACTCGAGACACATGGTCGAGGTCGGTGCGGATACCGGCAAGAGTAGCAGTAACCGCACGGTTATTGGCCTCCTGAGAGGCCTGCATCTGGGCTATGGTTGCCATGACAGAGCCCATGTCGAAGGATTGAGAGGAGGAAGCTTCGGCCACCTCACTCTCAAGAATGCGGTGGTCGGGCCTCGGACCTCTCGGAACGCGTGGAATGCGCTCCGTAGGAAGGGGCTCAGGGATAGCCCGTGGGATGTCATGGGCAGGGGGAATCCGCCAATGGTTTTCAACGTTAGTGGGGAGGTCCCAGTTGAAGTCGGGACCTATAAAACAGTAAGGTTGCCCCCCACAAGCCAGGTGCAGGTTTCCTTCTGGTAACCGCGCAGAAATTTCATCTGCTGCAAACTGGCACCATCCAATCTGTTGGCCTGACCAACAGTAGGCACGCTTGCTTCCAAGCGAGCCAAGTCATCGTGTCAAGGTAGGACGCTAGTCGGGTGACCATGCCACCACAAAGGATCTCCCCAGTCACGTGGGCCCCCGAATCTCCTGCAGTCGGTTAAGGAGTAGCGCAGCAAAGTTAATACGGGTTCGATGGTGGGCCCCGTAGTGGCCAACCAAAGAACCAACAGCTCATCCTTTCTAATGCCCGACTTCCTGTTTAGGAAAGATGGTGTAAACCAAATCCTATGGAAGTAGCGGAGAGCAAGATGGACGATCTCCGACGCTTTGGATGTTCGTCCGAAACGAGTCGTGCCGGTGGTGATCTTTGTCCACCATTCTTCTCATTGTATCCCTGCCAGATGGTGCCCAGAGGGGCATCGCAGGGAGCTCGAGGATCCATCCCAAATGCCTCACAGAATTCGTCAAAAGACAGTGCTCTAGCTTGATTAAACATACGGAACTGAATAGCTATAGCACCTGTCACCTTACTTATGTTCAACGTACTCAAGAATTCGAGAGTGAGTTGATCATAGGTAGGTTCATGAAGATCAAGGAGGTTCGATAACCCGACATTATCTGCCATCTCCCTTATCATCGAGTTGATTCTAAGGTAGAAGCAGGTAGTGTGGTCATAGAACTTCGTTGGACGAAGTGTGCGCTCAGAAAGTTGTTGAAAAATTTATTTGTGAGCGGCATTGGGAAACTTTACAGCATAGAGGGGAGAGGGATGTGAGCTAGACGAGGGTCCTTGTGAAGAGGACCCGGTCTTTGCGCGCTTAGACCTAGATGAGCCTTCACCACTACTTCTTCCCATGGTGGTAAAGAATTTTTGTTTGGCAAAAAAGGAAGGAGAAGTGATGATCTGCTGCAATGACACAACCACAAAGCGGCTCTACACAAAGAAACACTCAAAAAGAAAAAAAAACGAAAACACACAAAAAGAAAAATCAAACCACACAAAAAGGAAAACACACAAAAAGAAAAATCAAAAACTAATCCTAAGATCTACCAGCTAGCCATCCACAATTAGTAGCAACCAAGTTGCTAGCAATCAAGAGTATCACCACTCAAAGAGACTTTCAAGCCAATTTCACCAAACCAACCACAATTATGCACAAAAATCAACAACACCTAACAATTTATGTAATGTACTCAAAAAGTCAGAATATTATGAATTTATCACAAACCACTAAAATTGCATTTGTTCACCACATCACCAAACACAAATATGACCAAAGTTCATGAACAATCAAAAGAAATTAAGGAAAACAAGCATGCAATCTAAAAGAAAACACACTAGAAGTCCAATTTAGTAGATTATTGATGAAAAAGCAAAGATTAGAAGGGAGTTACCAACATGGAGATGAAAATCCCCAATTTTGAAACCCTAGAAATCGAATCCTTGCAAAACCCCCAATTTTTGTGCTTTGAATGTTGTAGAGAAGATGGTGATGAAGATTCCGGTGATAAAAATCGTCGGGAGTCGCCGGAAAATGGTGTAAAGTCGAGTGTTTTTTTCGCCCAGCCGGGTAGGTGCGGGCGCACCTCTTTCAGGTGCGGGCGCACCTCTTTCAGGTGCGGGCGCACCACTCGAAAAAAAATTCGCAGACCTGTTTGGTGCGGGCGCACCACCAAAAAGTGCGGGTGCACCAAACCTTCTGTTTTTTTGACAAAAAATTCGAAAGTTTTGGTACGGGCGCACCTGGTAGATGTGCGGGGGCACCATGACTTTTTTTCGAAAAAAATTTTCCTAGGTGCAGGCGCACCTTCAGGAGGTGCGGGAGCACCAAACCTTCTGTCTTTTCTGAAAAAACTTTTTAGAGAAAGGTGCGGGCGCACCTACAAGATGTGCGGGCGCACCAAATTAAACTTTCGAAAAAATTTAAAATGGTGCGGGCGCACATCTACGAGGTGCGGGAGCACCAAACCTTCTGTTTTTTCTGAAAAACTTTTTAGAGAAAGGTGCGGGCGCACCTACAAGATGTGTGGGCGCACCAAATTAAACTTTCGAAAAAATTTAAAATGGTGCGAGCGCACATCTATGAGGTGCGGGAGCACCGAACCTGATGTTTTCTCTCTTTCCTATTTCGAAACACTCATTTCACCTAACTTCTCACAATTACTCAGATATCTCAATGTAGCTCTCATGGTTAACTGATAAAGCAAAATTCTAACTAACAAACAAAAGAAAATAAATTAAAATAAAAGAAAGGGAAGAAGAGAAACGGGTTGCCTCCTGTATAGCGCTTGTTTTAAGTCTTTAGCTAGACTAAAAAGGATACTTCCATCACAAGAGTCGCTCAGGTGAGCGAAGAATCAAGCAACCAATTGAACCAACGGCATGAGAATCATGATAGAACTTCAACCTTTGACCGTTAACCCAAAATGGACCGTTCTCACCCATAACTTCATAAGCTCCATATGGAGTATTCTTCAACACAGAGAAGGGACCGACCACTTGGACTTTAACTTTCCGGGGAAAAGCTTTAGTCTTGAGTTGAACAATAAGACCTTGTCCCCAACCCGGAAGTCTCGTTGTTGAATCCGGTGATCATGCCATTTCTTCGTTTGCTCTTTGTATATTCTCGAACTCTCATAAGCATCAAAAGAAGTTCTTCAAGCTCTACTAACCTTTCCTTTCGAGCTTCTCCCGCCAAGTGGAGATCCATGTTGAGCTCCTTAATTGCCCACCAAACCTTGTGCTCTAGTTCAACCGGCAAATGGCATGCTTTGCCATACACAAGGCGATAGGGATGGTGCCTATAGGCGTCTTAAAAGTCGTGCGAAGAGCCCAAAGAGCGTCATCAAGCTTCAAAGACCAATCCTTTCGTGTCCTATTGACCACTCTCTCAAGGACATTCTTAACCTCTCGATTCGAGACCTCCACTTGGCCTTGTGTTTGGGGGTGATAAGGAAGACCTACTTTGTGATTCACCCCGTATTTCTTCAATAGTGCTTCTAATTGCTTTTTGGCGAAGTGTGAACCGCCATCACTGATCAACACGCGGGGCACCCCAAATCGAGGGAAGATGATCTTCTTCAAAAGCTTGGTGACTACCTTATGGTCATTGGTGGGAGAGGCAATGGCTTCAACCCATTTGGTCACGTAGTCAACCGCAACAAGAATGTATACATTCCCACAGGAAGGAACGAATGGGCCCATAAAGTCGACCCCCAGACATCAAACGGCTCAACCTCAAGAATGTTCTGTTGAGGCATCTCGTGTCGCTTTGTGATGCCACCACTCCTTTGACATCTATCACAAGCCACCACAAATTTTCGAGCATCCTTTTGCAATGTTGGCCAAAACATACCACATTGGAGCACCTTAGCAACAGTTTTGCTTGCTCCACCGTGTCCTCCACATGCCAAAGTATGGCAATGATGCAAAACCGAGGCCATCTCATGATTAGGAACACACCTCCTAAACACGCTATCAGCACACCTCCACATATCCCAGTAGAACCTCGAAACTTCTTTAAAGAACCGCTTCCTTTGTTGGGAAGTAAAACCATGAGGTTCAATCCCACAAGCCAAATAATTTGCATAATCAGCGAACCATGGAACCTCATTGTTCAGAATGGCGAACAAGGTTCTTCTCTCAAATCGTCCTCGATAGGAATCTCCTCTAGATTGTCAAGAGGGAGGCGAGAGAGATGGTCAGCTACCACATTCTCCGTCCCCTTCTTCTCTTTCATCTCAAAATCAAACTCCTGAAGAAGCAACACCCACCTAATGAGCCTAGGCTTGGCATCCTTCTTACTCATCAAATACCGGACCGCAGAATGATCTGTATACACCACCGCCTTATTACATGTCAAGTAGGAACGGAACTTGTCAAAAGCAAAGACCACGGCCAACATTTCCTTCTCCGTAGTTGCATAGTTCCGTTGAGCATCATCCAAAGTCCTACTTGCATAGGCTATCACATGTAGCCTCCCTTCCTTGTGTTGCCCAAGAACAACTCCCACTGAAAAGTCACTAGCATCGCACATTAGTTCAAAAGGCAAGCTCCAATCCGGAGCTCGCACAATGGGGGCAGAAGTAAGGGCTTTCTTAAGAGTTTCAAAAGCCTTAGCACAAGACTCATCAAACTCAAAATCAACATCTTTTTGAAGTAGATTCGTCAATGGTTTGGCTATTCGGTGGCGGAAGCTTCTCAATAACCGAAACCTTTGCCGGATCTACCTCAATACCCTTTTTCGACACTTTATGCCCATGTACAATGCCTTCCTCGACCATAAAGTGACACTTCTCCCAATTCAGGACAAGGTTCGTCTCTTGACACCTTTTGAACACACATTCAAGATTAACCAGACATGTGTCAAAGGACGAACCACACACACTAAAGTCGTCCATGAAGACTTCAATGGAATCTTCTAGCATGTCAGAGTAGATTCCTGTCATACACCTTTGAAAAGTGGATGGGGCATTACACAAACCAAAGGGCATCCTTCGATATGCAAATGTCCCATACGGACAAGTAAAGGTGGTTTTCTCTTGGTCATCCGGATGAATGGGGATTTGAAAGAATCCGGAATAACCATCGAGAAAACAGAAGTGTGAATGACGAGCAAGCCTCTCCACATTGGTCAATGAAGGGAAGGGGGAAATGATCTTTCCGGGTGGATTTGTTCAGTTTTCTGTAATCAATACAGACTCTCCACCCAGTGACAGTCCTAGTTGAGATTGTTTCTCCTTTCTCATTCTCAACTATAGTCATGCCTCCCTTTTTTGGAACCACGTGAATCGGGCTCACCCACTTGCTATCTGAGATAGCATAGATGATTCCCGCGTCACGTAGTTTCAAGATCTCCTTTTTCACAACCTCTTTGAGGTTGGGATTGAGCCTTCTCTGATGCTCGATGGAGGAGGCATTACTATCGATGAGATGGATACGATGCATAGCAAGAGAAGGGCTTATCCCTTTAAGGTCATCAATCGAATACCCAATGACATCTTTATATTTTTCAAAATTCCAATCAGTTTTGATATAGAAATGTCATCAAGACTCGAATTGACAATAAAGGATAAGTACATGCATCATCAAGAAAAACATATCTAAGAGAGGAGGGAAGGGGTTTGAACTCTACCTTGGGAGGAGGCTTAGAACATCCTCTTTATCGTGGATGATGTAGCTAGAACCTCAAACGCCTCATCTTGCGTTTCCTCTTCCATGTCCAAGCTAAGGGTCGGTAAAGTAGCACACAACTCGTCCCCAGAATTATCCACACTCATGGCGTCCTCTACCTCATCTTCTACTAGGCTTACCCGCAAATTTTCTCCATCATAGGTCTCTTCAATGTCTTAGAGAACTCAAACACCACCCGCTCATTAGCTACCTCAACCGTGATTGTGTCGTTTTTGCAGTTTATCACGGCACCCAAAGTCTTTAGAGCTTCTCTTCCCAGAATAAGAGGAGTCTCAGGATCTTCCTCCATATCCATCACCACAAAGTCGCATGGTACAAACACATGCCCAACTTGAATCGGTATATCCTCCAACTCACCACAAGGGACTCTCACAGTGCGGTCCGCCAATTGAATCGTTTTGCGCGTAGGATGAAGAGGAAATTTTTGGTGCTTTGCAATAGAAAGGGGCATCAAATTGACACTTGCTCCCAGATCGGCCAGTGCACCCTTAGGCTCTAAGTCACCTATTTTCACCGGCAAGTTGAAACTCCCAGGATCTCTTTGCTTCTTGGGCATAGTTCGTTGCACAAGAGCACTCATCTTCAAGTTTTCGCTTATTGGAGAAGATCTCTTTCAAGAACTTAGCATAAGCTGGCATTTGAGACATAGCCTCAAGGAATGGGATGTTGATTTGCAGGCTCTTCATCACATTAAGAAATTTAGTGAACTTGTCACTCAACTTTCTCTCTACCAACCTATGAGGATAGGGAACCGGAGGCACATAGGATTTGGTTGGTGGAGGTGATGGCAATGTGTTTTTGTCACCAACTTGAACATGTGACTCATCTTTCTCCTCAACTTCCTCTTTCTCAGTTTCCTCAGCTCCATCCTCCTTCTCAACAACCTCAGCTTCTTCATCCTTCTCTAACTCCCCATTCGGCATCTTAGGACCCGCATAACTTGTTCCCGACCTCAAATGAATGGCTTTGGCTTGATGGAGGTTAGGGTTAGGGATGGGTTGGCGTGGAAGTTGATTTGTGGGGGTGGAGGGATTTTTCTCAGCTACTTGGGCATTTGGGTTTCAAGCATTTTGTTGTGGGCTTGTAGCTCTTGAAACCTTTGCTCATGGTTTTGGAGAATTTGGTTCATGGATTGGAGTTGTTGGAGAATTTTGAGAGAAGTTGGATCGATGGATGGTGTAGGTTCGGGATTTTGTTTGGGAAATGGAAGATTGGAGGGAGGTTTTGGGTTGTTGGTCCTTTGATGTGGAGCTTGGTATGTGTTGGACCCTTGTGAGGAGGAACCACCTTGGTTATAGTTTTGGTTTTGGTTATACCCTTGCGCAAACCCTTGGTTGTGAGCTTGGTTGTACCCTTGTTGAGGTTGATTCCATCCTTGTTGAGGTTGGTTGAATCCTTGGGTGTAGTTTTGTTGAGGTTGTCTCCAACCTCCTTGTTGATTGTTCCTATACCCTTGGTTTCCTTGATATCCATCTCCTCTTGAATTAATTGCCGCCACATGCTCCGAATGGGTACCTCCACAATAAGAAGTATCATGGTTAGTACCACACAAATATCACAAGAAAAAGAGTTTACCTGTGAAGGAGTAGACGATGCAAGATTGATCTTGGAGAGCTTCTTGTCGAGTTGGTCCATCTTGGCTTGAATTTGATCCATGGGGTCAATTTCAAACTTTCCGCTCTTCTTAGGTTGAGCACCTCTTCGTCTTCCACCCCATGAGTAGTTCTTGATCACTTCCTCAATTGTGGACTCAAGTTGTTCTTGCGGGATCTTAGATAGTTGACCTCCCGCTCCAGCATCAAGGTTAGCCCACGATATCGGATCAAGACCATCATAGAAGAATCATGAGTAGATTCTTGTTGAACTCATGGTGTGGGCATGAACGGATCATCTCCTTGAACCGCTCCCAAGCTTCGGCAAGTGTCTCATCGTTCTCTTGCTCAAATGAGGAGATCTTCCTCCTTATGTCCGCAGTCTTCCACTCCGGGAAGTATTTCTTCAAGAAGGCCATTGTGACTTCTTCCCATGTAGTGAG
This sequence comes from Beta vulgaris subsp. vulgaris, assembly GCF_026745355.1. Classification (NCBI taxonomy): domain Eukaryota; kingdom Viridiplantae; phylum Streptophyta; class Magnoliopsida; order Caryophyllales; family Amaranthaceae; genus Beta; species Beta vulgaris. The sequence continues at coordinate 27,104,031 of NC_079207.1, read as the reverse complement.
GGAATTAGCAGGCAAGCTCTTGAGCCATGACTTTGCTTTTCCGGTAAGAGAGGACCGGAACAAGTGCATCTTGATGTAGTCAGGAGAGACATCATTGTTGTTATCATGGCACAGATCTCAAGAAACCTGTCGAGATGGTCTAGAGGATCTTCATCTGACCCCCCACAAAACTGCTCTGCTTTCACCATCCGAGTATACTGAGGGTGAATGCTGAAATTTGTAGTGGTGGTGGGAGTGAATTCCACCTTGAAGAACATAGGAACCCGGATTTCCGAAATCCCTAAACAGTTGTGGATTTCTTCACCCATTTCTGATTCAACTTCACTTGATGTACTTGAGATTGGTGAAGAAGGCTCGGAACCCAAAGTCAAATTTTCCAAATTCTTCCGAAGCTTTCGCAAGTACGGTCGATTTCAGGATCTAGAGGCAATGTGGGTGAACCGTGAGTTCTTCTTCTCATGTAACACAACAAAGCTAAGCAGAGGATTAGCAAATAACAACCACAGTCAAAAAGAAAATAAAAGAAAAATCAACTAAGCAAACTAAACTAAAATATACTTCAATCAATAGCACAATCTCCCCGGCAACGGCGCCATTTTGATAAGAGGTTTTTAGTGTGTCGTTAAAGCACTAAGAACCGCTTTCCCAATAATATTTACAAGTCCTAACAAGCAATTACTAAGAGAATAGTAAGGGCAAGTCAAGGGTCGATCCACAGGGAAAATGGGATTGATTAAAGTCTATCAGTCTAGACTACCTAATTGAAAGGTATTTGGGGGTTTGAAAGATGTTTGGTAACAATTAAGACTAACTACAACTAGAACAAGCAAATATCAGAGTTTAAATATCAAATAAAAGACACTAGAGTTAAGGTTACTAGTATGAATAAGAACGGATGATGATTGTTAATGCGATTGTGAAGCAACAAAGACGATTATGCAAGGTTTAGTTCTCCTCTAAAATACTCGAGTCCTCTCTCGAATGGTCCTCAAGAGTAATCACTTAATCAATCAACTAAATCCTCTCTCGAATGGTCTTTAGTTAATTGATTAAGAGATTCAATAAGTTTGGAAAACCCCTAATGAAGGATCCCCTTAATTTCCATCCAATATCTTGGTATAGAAATTAAGTTGATTCTTGGGGATGATAAAAGAGTTCAAAATCCGATTTAAGAACATTTGAAATCAAAATACCAAAGTATAAATGTGATCAATACCTATCCTAAGGTCTCAAAACACCAAGATCAATGCATAACTTCTCCATACATCACAATCACATCAACATCATATTTAAAACCCTAATTCATACTTTCACCCTAACCCTAGATTATGAAACTACTCACTAATCATGGAGTTAAAGCAATTAAACAAGAATCTATGACTAATCTAAGGCTAAACATGATTAAGTAATGATTAAACTAATGAAATCGCTAATTAAACTAAGAGAATGAAGATCTAAATAATAAAACAAACAAAACAAAGAATGAAATAAAAACTAAAACTTTGAATTGAATTGAATGAAAAGTACCTTGAATGTAATCGAATCACAAACTATGATCACTAATCTCAATTATCAATGAAAACTAAAGTGTTTTCTCTCTAATACAAAACCCTAAAATATTTTGAAAACTAGAAGAAAGCGTAAGTTTAAAACTAAAAAGGAAAAGGGGTTTAATGATCGAAATTTCTGTTTCGGAACGCATGGTGCGGGCGCACCATGCTAAGGTGCGGGCGCACCAGACCTCAGGTGCGGGCGCACCTGAGTCTTCTACCTCAAGGTGGAAATCCCCCGTCAAAAGGTGCGGGCGCACAAATGGGCAGTGCGGCGCACCTGACAGGTGCGGGCGACCACATGTAAGGTCGGGCGCACCTAAGTTTCTGCCTCAGCCTGAATTTATCCGTCAAATGTGCGGGCGCACATGTAGTTGGTGCGGGCGCACCAGACGCAGGTGCGGGCGCACCTTTGCTTGGTGCGGGCGCACCAATGTCGTCTGTTTTGTGCTCCAGAATTGGTCGATGGTGCGGGCGCACCAGTAGCTTGTGCGGGCGCACCATCGTGTGCGGGGCATACCAAGCGCACCTCAGGCTACCTCTCAGCCTCTAGCTCGTTCCCTTGTGCCATGTCTCGCATTTCTCGGCCCCGAAAAGGGTATACCTGCAATAGAAACACGAACAAACATGGTGAAAGCATATGTGCTAGAAATTCGATCAAAATAGATCGAAAATCTAGCAAAATGTCACTATGATCAAGTATGATCAAGTGAATGAAATAGAAGGGAAAAGTGAGGAGAAAGAAGGAAGAAAAGGAGAAAAAGGGAGCTAAAACAAGCCAAAAGAAAGTAATAAAGTGCGTTAGAAACGCACTTATCAAACTCCCCCAAGCTTAGCGTTTTGCTTGTCCTCAAGTAAACCAAGAATGAGAATGAAGGAAAGAAAAAGAAAAGGAGAATAAAAATAAAAGGGAAAAATGCAACAAACTAACCTATATGCTCTAAATGCAAGGTTACAAGCATGACATGCAAGCTAAATGAGTTCATAGCAAGATTTAGGAGACCAACCAAACACAAGAGGGAAGATGATTAAAAAGCACAAGAGTGACTCTAAGGTCTCAATCCACCGATCAACCGAGTCTTTTTGAAAGAAAACTTTCCAAGAATGATTTCTCACTCTTCTCCACTTCCAAGACCCGAGTTTGACTCCTCCTAGGGATGCTCAACCATAATTGCTCGCCTCTACCATGTTTTGATGACCTCTCATCATGACTTGCACAAAATCTCACCCGCCACTACTAAATAGATCAAGTCCAATCTAGAAGTCAAAAGGGACTTTGTTAAGGTTGTAACGGGGCTAGGTTAGGGGTGTGGATTATATTCTAGGAATGTGGTGCAAAAAGAGTAAGTGGAGTACAAACTAGGGGTAAATACTCCCCCAAGCTAGTCTTAACACTATTCTCAATTAAAGAACTCTCACACATAACCTTGAATTTCACTTGTTTCTTTTTTTTCACTTTGTGAACTTTTTCATTTTTCTCATCAATTTGATCTTTCTTTCTTTTCATTTTCAATAATAAACCAAATCAAACAATAAGAACTTTCTTTCTTTTATTTCTTTTGTCTTTCTTTTTCACAAAAAATTTCAACTTTTGCTATCATACAAGCACGTTAACTCTCTTTCAACGAAGACTTAATATCAAAACCACTTAACTCAACAAAAACTGCACATGTACTCCACTTTGGGGAAAGTTTGGCCATGACTCATTATGTGGGTTAAGCAAAAATAGGATAGACAGGCTCAGATGGGTTGAGGAGAAATATTATGCAGGTATTCAAGCTTTTGGCTTTGTAGCTCCTATTACTAGCAAAAGAAACGTCCTAAATCATTCTCCTAGAGGCTCGTCTTATGTAATCTTGGGGAGCTAAAATGCAAGTCACAAGTTAGGCGATCAATGGTGAGGGTTGTGAGTGAGCCTTACGAGGTTCTTGGCCCTCCTTCGGGATTCATCGCACAAGGGGCAAGGCAATCCATTCATCCAACTCGCCTAATTTCAAAGAGACTCTACCAAAAGTTATCGGTTTCAAGAGACGCCTAAAGTCACAACAGGGCTTCCAAAATCATCAAGTCTAATATAAGGAAGGTCTTCCAATCAAGTCATGAACTCTTTAGCCACAAATCATGCATGCAACCAAGCTATCCTAAATGCAGAAAAAAAGAAGAAAAAGAATAAAAGAGGAAAATGTTTTTTTTTTTTTTTTTTTTATATATATATATATAAAAATATGCAAAGCAAAAGCAAAACAAAACTACCAAAGCAAAGCTGTACAGGTGAAGAGAAGTCAGTAGGGGTGGGGGATGTCAAAACCACAGACAGGAACAATCACCAATACTAACCGAAAACCAATGAGACCCCTAACTTCTGACCATCTATGACCCCGAAACTCCCAAAGATATAGACATACAAGCAAGTCCCCCAAGCTTAAGCAAAACTCCGCGCTCGGAGTTGCAAAAGGAGGGAGAGGGAGGGGGGTCATGAAAAGCTCCTAATAATTCCCACCATTACCCCCATCAGGAGGGGGGTAAGGAGGGAAAGACCCACCAGAGTACCCTTCAGGATAGTAGGATGGGTAGTGGGGATAAGGGCGGAAGGAAGGCTCCTCAAACGGCCCTTCTCGAGGGTCGAAAGAAGGAGGATAGTGGGGGTGGTTAGGGAAGGGGGGCTCATGTCCGGAGTGGACATTGGCGAGGTGAGTGCGCCAAGCCACTCGAGACACATGGTCGAGGTCGGTGCGGATACCGGCAAGAGTAGCAGTAACCGCACGGTTATTGGCCTCCTGAGAGGCCTGCATCTGGGCTATGGTTCCATGACAGAGCCCATGTCGAAGGATTGAGAGGAGGAAGCTTCGGCCACCTCACTCTCAAGAATGCGGTGGTCGGGCCTCGGACCTCTCGGAACGCGTGGAATGCGCTCCGTAGGAAGGGGCTCAGGGATAGCCCGTGGGATGTCATGGGCAGGGGGAATCCGCCAATGGTTTTCAACGTTAGGGGGAGGTCCCAGTTGAAGTCGGGACCTATAAACAGTAAGGTTGCCCCCCACAAGCCAGGTGCAGGTTTCCTTCTGGTAACCGCGCAGAAATTTCATCTGCTGCAAACTGGCACCATCCAATCTGTTGGCCTGACCAACAGTAGGCACGCTTGCTTCCAAGCGAGCCAAGTCATCGTGCAGGTCAAGGTAGGACGCTAGTCGGGTGACCATGCCACCACAAAGGATCTCCCCAGTCACCGTGGGGCCCCCCGAATCTCCTGCAGTCGGTTAAGGAGTAGCGCAGCAAAGTTAATACGGGTTCGATGGTGGGCCCCGTTAGTGGCCAACCAAAGAACCAACAGCTCATCCTTTCTAAACTGCCCGACTTCCTGTTTAGGAAAGATGGTGTAAACCAACATCCTATGGAAGTAGCGGAGAGCAAGATGGACGATCTCCGACGCTTTGGACGTGTTCGTCCGAAACGGAGTCGTGCCGGTGGTGATCTTTGTCCACCATTCTTGCTCATTGTATCCCTGCCAGATGGTGCCCAGAGGGGCATCGCAGGGAGCTCGAGGATCCATCCCAAATGCCTCACAGAATTCGTCAAAAGACAGTGCTCTAGCTTGATTAAACATACGGAACTGAATAGCTATAGCACCTGTCACCTTACTTATGTTCAACGTACTCAAGAATTCGAGAGTGAGTTGATCATAGGTAGGTTCATGAAGATCAAGAAGTTCGATAACCCGACATTATCTGCCATCTCCCTTATCATCGAGTTGATTCTAAGGTAGAAGCAGGTAGTGTGGTCATAGAACTTCGTTGGACGAAGTGTGCGCTCAGAAAGTTGTTGAAAAATTTATTTGTGAGCGGCATTGGGAAACTTTACAGCATAGAGGGGAGAGGGATGTGAGCTAGACGAGGGTCCTTGTGAAGAGGACCCGGTCTTTGCGCGCTTAGACCTAGATGAGCCTTCACCACTACTTCTTCCCATGGTGGTAAAGAATTTTTGTTTGGCAAAAAGAGGAAGGAGAAGTGATGATCTGCTGCAATGACACAACCACAAAGCGGACTCTCTACACAAAGAAACACTCAAAAAGAAAAAAAAAACGAAAACACACAAAAAGAAAAATCAAACCACACAAAAAGGAAAACACACAAAAAGAAAAATCAAAAACTAATCCTAAGATCTACCAGCTAGCCATCCACAATTAGTAGCAACCAAGTTGCTAGCAATCAAGAGTATCACCACTCAAAGAGACTTTCAAGCCAATTTCACCAAACCAACCACAATTATGCACAAAAATCAACAACACCTAACAATTTATGTAATGTACTAAAAAGTCAGAATATTATGAATTTATCACAAACCACTAAAATTGCATTTGTTCACCACATCACCAAACACAAATATGACCAAAGTTCATGAACAATCAAAAGAAATTAAGGAAAACAAGCATGCAATCTAAAAGAAAACACACTAGAAGTCCAATTTAGTAGATTATTGATGAAAAAGCAAAGATTAGAAGGGAGTTACCAACATGGAGATGAAAATCCCCAATTTTGAAACCCTAGAAATCGAATCCTTGCAAAACCCCCAATTTTTGTGCTTTGAATGTTGTAGAGAAGATGGTGATGAAGATTCCGGTGATAAAAATCGTCGGGAGTCGCCGGAAAATGGTGTAAAGTCGAGTGTTTTTTTCGCCCAGCCGGGTAGGTGCGGGCGCACCTCTTTCAGGTGCGGGCGCACCTCTTTCAGGTGCGGGCGCACCACTCGAAAAAAAATTCGCAGACCTGTTTGGTGCGGGCGCACCACCAAAAAGTGCGGGTGCACCAAACCTTCTGTTTTTTTGACAAAAAATTCGAAAGTTTTGGTACGGGCGCACCTGGTAGATGTGCGGGGGCACCATGACTTTTTTTCGAAAAAAATTTTCCTAGGTGCAGGCGCACCTTCAGGAGGTGCGGGAGCACCAAACCTTCTGTCTTTTCTGAAAAAACTTTTTAGAGAAAGGTGCGGGCGCACCTACAAGATGTGCGGGCGCACCAAATTAAACTTTCGAAAAAATTTAAAATGGTGCGGGCGCACATCTACGAGGTGCGGGAGCACCAAACCTTCTGTTTTTTCTGAAAAACTTTTTAGAGAAAGGTGCGGGCGCACCTACAATGATGTGGGCGCACCAAATTAAACTTTCGAAAAAATTTAAAATGGTGCGAGCGCACATCTATGAGGTGCGGGAGCACCGAACCTGATGTTTTCTCTCTTTCCTATTTCGAAACACTCATTTCACCTAACTTCTCACAATTACTCAGATATCTCAATGTAGCTCTCATGGTTAACTGATAAAGCAAAATTCTAACTAACAAACAAAAGAAAAATAAATTAAAATAAAAGAAAGGGAAGAAGAGAAACGGGTTGCCTCCTGTATAGCGCTTGTTTTAAGTCTTTAGCTAGACTAAAAAGGATACTTCCATCACAAGAGTCGCTCAGGTGAGCGAAGAATCAAGCAACCAATTGAACCAACGGCATGAGAATCATGATAGAACTTCAACCTTTGACCGTTAACCCAAAATGGACCGTTCTCACCCATAACTTCATAAGCTCCATATGGAGTATTCTTCAACACAGAGAAGGGACCCGACCACTTGGACTTTAACTTTCCGGGGAAAAGCTTTAGTCTTGAGTTGAACAATAAGACCTTGTCCCCAACCCGGAAGTCTCGTTGTTGAATCCGGTGATCATGCCATTTCTTCGTTTGCTCTTTGTATAGTCTCGAACTCTCATAAGCATCAAAACGAAGTTCTTCAAGCTCTACTAACCTTTCCTTTCGAGCTTCTCCCGCCAAGTGGAGATCCATGTTGAGCTCCTTAATTGCCCACCAAACCTTGTGCTCTAGTTCAACCGGCAAATGGCATGCTTTGCCATACACAAGGCGATAGGGAGTGGTGCCTATAGGCGTCTTAAAAGTCGTGCGAAGAGCCCAAAGAGCGTCATCAAGCTTCAAAGACCAATCCTTTCGTGTCCTATTGACCACTCTCTCAAGGACATTCTTAACCTCTCGATTCGAGACCTCCACTTGGCCTTGTGTTTGGGGGTGATAAGGAAGACCTACTTTGTGATTCACCCCGTATTTCTTCAATTGTGCTTCTAATTGCTTTTTGGCAAAGTGTGAACCGCCATCACTGATCAACACGCGGGGCACCCCAAATCGAGGGAAGATGATCTTCTTCAAAAGCTTGGTGACTACCTTATGGTCATTGGTGGGAGAGGCAATGGCTTCAACCCATTTGGTCACGTAGTCAACCGCAACAAGAATGTATACATTCCCACAGGAAGGAACGAATGGGCCCATAAAGTCGACCCCCAGACATCAAACGGCTCAACCTCAAGAATGTTCTGTTGAGGCATCTCGTGTCGCTTTGTGATGCCACCACTCCTTTGACATCTATCACAAGCCACCACAAATTTTCGAGCATCCTTTTGCAATGTTGGCCAAAACATACCACATTGGAGCACCTTAGCAACAGTTTTGCTTGCTCCACCGTGTCCTCCACATGCCAAAGTATGGCAATGATGCAAAACCGAGGCCATCTCATGATTAGGAACACACCTCCTAAACACGCTATCAGCACACCTCCACATCATCCCAGTAGAACCTCGAAACTTCTTTAAAGAACCGCTTCCTTTGTTGGGAAGTAAAACCATGAGGTTCAATCCCACAAGCCAAATAATTTGCATAATCAGCGAACCATGGAACCTCATTGTTCAGAATGGCGAACAAGGCTTCTTCTCTCAAATCGTCCTCGATAGGAATCTCCTCTAGATTGTCAAGAGGGAGGCGAGAGAGATGGTCAGCTACCACATTCTCCGTCCCCTTCTTCTCTTTCATCTCAAAATCAAACTCCTGAAGAAGCAACACCCACCTAATGAGCCTAGGCTTGGCATCCTTCTTACTCATCAAATACCGGACCGCAGAATGATCTGTATACACCACCGCCTTATTACATGTCAAGTAGGAACGGAACTTGTCAAAAGCAAAGACCACGGCCAACATTTCCTTCTCCGTAGTTGCATAGTTCCGTTGAGCATCATCCAAAGTCCTACTTGCATAGGCTATCACATGTAGCCTCCCTTCCTTGTGTTGCCCAAGAACAACTCCCACTGAAAAGTCACTAGCATCGCACATTAGTTCAAAAGGCAAGCTCCAATCCGGAGCTCGCACAATGGGGGCAGAAGTAAGGGCTTTCTTAAGAGTTTCAAAAGCCTTAGCACAAGACTCATCAAACTCAAAATCAACATCTTTTTGAAGTAGATTCGTCAATGGTTTGGCTATTCGGTGGCGGAAGCTTCTCAATAACCGAAACCTTTGCCGGATCTACCTCAATACCCTTTTTCGACACTTTATGCCCATGTACAATGCCTTCCTCGACCATAAAGTGACACTTCTCCCAATTCAGGACAAGGTTCGTCTCTTGACACCTTTTGAACACACATTCAAGATTAACCAGACATGTGTCAAAGGACGAACCACACACACTAAAGTCGTCCATGAAGACTTCAATGGAATCTTCTAGCATGTCAGAGTAGATTCCTGTCATACACCTTTGAAAAGTGGATGGGGCATTACACAAACCAAAGGGCATCCTTCGATATGCAAATGTCCCATACGGACAAGTAAAGGTGGTTTTCTCTTGGTCATCCGGATGAATGGGGATTTGAAAGAATCCGGAATAACCATCGAGAAAACAGAAGTGTGAATGACGAGCAAGCCTCTCCAACATTTGGTCAATGAAGGGAAGGGGAAATGATCTTTCCGGGTGGATTTGTTCAGTTTTCTGTAATCAATACAGACTCTCCACCCAGTGACAGTCCTAGTTGAGATTGTTTCTCCTTTCTCATTCTCAACTATAGTCATGCCTCCCTTTTTTGGAACTACGCGAATCGGGCTCACCCACTTGCTATCTGAGATAGCATAGATGATTCCCGCGTCACGTAGTTTCAAGATCTCCTTTTTCACAACCTCTTTGAGGTTGGGATTGAGCCTTCTCTGATGCTCGATGGAGGAGGCATTACTATCGATGAGATGGATACGATGCATAGCAAGAGAAGGGCTTATCCCGTTAAGGTCATCAATCAAATACCCAATGACATCTTTATATTTTTACAAAATTCCAATCAGTTTTGATATAGAAATGTCATCAAGACTTGAATTGACGATAATAGGATAAGTACATGCATCATCAAGAAAAACATATCTAAGAGAGGAGGGAAGGGGTTTGAACTCTACCTTGGGAAGAGGCTTAGATTACTCCTCTTTATCCGTGGATGATGTAGCTAGAACCTCAAACGCCTCATCTGCGTTTCCTCTTCCATGTCCAAGCTAAGGGCATCGGTAAAAGTAGCACAGAACTCGTCCCCAGAATTATCCACACTCATGGCGTCCTCTACCTCATCTTCTACTAGGCTTACCCGACAAATTCTCTCCATCATAGGTCTCTTTAATGTCTTAGAGAACTCAAACACCACCCGCTCATTAGCTACCTCAACCGTGATTGTGTCGTTTTTGCAGTTTATCACGGCACCCAAAGTCTTTAGAGCTTCTCTTCCCAGAATAAGAGGAGTCTCAGGATCTTCCTCCATATCCATCACCACAAAGTCGCATGGTACAAACACATGCCCAACTTGAATCGGTATATCCTCCAACTCACCAAAAGGGACTCTCACAGTGCGGTCCGCCAATTGAATCGTTTTGCGCGTAGGATGAAGAGGAAATTTTAGGTGCTTTGCAATAGAAAGGGGCATCAAATTGACACTTGCTCCCAGATCGGCCAGTGCACCCTTAGGCTCTAAGTCACCTATCTTCACCGGCAAGGTGAAACTCCCGGATCTCTTTGCTTCTTGGGCATAGTTCGTTGCACAAGCACACAGCTCATCTTCAAGTTTTCGCTTATTGGAGAGATCTCTTTCAAGAACTTAGCATAAGCTGGCATTTGAGACATAGCCTCAAGGAATGGGATGTTGATTTGCAGGCTCTTCATCACATTAAGAAATTTAGTGAACTTGTCACTCAACTTTCTCTCTACCAACCTATGAGGATAGGGAACCGGAGGCACATAGGATTTGGTTGGTGGAGGTGATGGCAATGTGTTTTTGTCACCAACTTGAACATGTGACTCATCTTTCTCCTCAACTTCTTCTTTCTCAGTTTCCTCAGCTCCATCCTCCTTCTCAACAACCTCAGCTTCTTCATCCTTCTCTAACTCCCCATTCGGCATCTTAGGACCCGCATAACTTGTTCCCGACCTCAAATGAATGGCTTTGGCTTGATGGAGGTTAGGGTTAGGGATGGGTTGGGTGGAAGTTGATTTGTGGGGGTGGAGGGATTTTTCTCAGCTACTTGGGCGATTTGGGTTTCAAGCATTTTGTTGTGGGCTTGTAGCTCTTGAAACCTTTGCTCATGGTTTTGGAGAATTTGGTTCATGGATTGGAGTTGTTGGAGAATTTGGAGAGAGGTTGGATCGGAGATGGTGTAGGTTCGGGATTTTGTTTGGGAAATGGAAGATTGGAGGGAGGTTTTGGGTTGTTGGTCCTTTGATGTGGAGCTTGGTATGTGTTGGACCCTTGTGAGGAGGAACCACCTTGGTTATAGTTTTGGTTTTGGTTATACCCTTGCGCAAACCCTTGGTTGTGAGCTTGGTTGTACCCTTGTTGAGGTTGATTCCATCCTTGTTGAGGTTGGTTGAATCCTTGGGTGTATTTTGTTGAGGTTGTCTCCACCCTCCTTGTTGATTGTTCCTATACCCTTGGTTTCCTTGATATCCATCTCCTCTTGAATTAATTGCCGCCACATGCTCCGAATGGGTACCACAATAAGAAGTATCATGGTTAGTACCACCACAAATATCACAAGAAAAAGAGTTTACCTGTGAAGGAGTAGACGATGCAAGATTGATCTTGGAGAGCTTCTTGTCGAGTTGGTCCATCTTGGCTTGAATTTGATCCATGGGGTCAATTTCAAACTTTCCGCTCTTCTTAGGTTGAGCACCTCTTCGTCTTCCACCCCATGAGTAGTTCTTGATCACTTCCTCAATTGTGGACTCAAGTTGTTCTTGCGGGATCTTAGATAGTTGACCTCCCGCTCCAGCATCAAGGTTGGCCCGCGATATCGGATCAAGACCATCATAGAAAAATCTCATGAGTAGATTCTTGTTGAACTCATGGTGTGGGCACGAACGGATCATCTCCTTGAACCGCTCCCAAGCTTCGGCAAGTGTCTCATCGTTCTCTTGCTCAAATGAGGGATCTTCCTCCTTATGTCCGCAGTCTTCCACTCCGGGAAGTATTTCTTCAAGAAGGCCATTGTGACTTCTTCCCATGTAGTGAGGGAATTAGCAGGCAAGCTCTTGAGCCATGACTTTGCTTTTCCGGTAAGAGAGGACCGGAACAAGTGCATCTTGATGTAGTCAGGAGAGACATCATTGTTGTTATCATGGCACAGATCTCAAGAAACCTGTCGAGATGGTCTAGAGGATCTTCATCTGACCCCCCACAAAACTGCTCTGCTTTCACCATCCGAGTATACTGAGGGTGAATGCTGAAATTTGTAGTGGTGGTGGGGAGTTGAATTCCACCTTGAAGAACATAGGAACCCGGATTTCGAAATCCCTAAACAGTTGTGGATTTCTTCACCCATTTCTGATTCAACTTCACTTGATGTACTTGAGATTGGTGAAGAAGGCTCGGAACCCAAAGTCAAATTTTCCAAATTCTTCCGAAGCTTTCGCAAGTACGGTCGATTTCAGGATCTAGAGGCAATGTGGGTGAACCGTGAGTTCTTCTTCTCATGTAACACAACAAAGCTAAGCAGAGGATTAGCAAATAACAACCACAGTCAAAAAGAAAATAAAAGAAAAATCAACTAAGCAAACTAAACTAAAATATACTTCAATCAATAGCACATCTCCCCGGCAACGGCGCCATTTTGATAAGAGGTTTTTAGTGTGTCGTTAAGCACTAAGAACCGCTTTCCAAAAATATTTAAAGTCCTAACAAGCAATTACTAAGAGAATAGTAAGGGCAAGTCAAGGGTCGATCCACAGGGAAAATGGGATTGATTAAAGTCTATCAGTCCAGACTACCTAATTGAAAGGTATTTGGGGGTTTGAAAGATGTTTGGTAACAATTAAGACTAACTATCAACTAGAACAAGCAAATATCAGAGTTTAAATATCAAATAAAAGACACTAGAGTTAAGGTTACTAGTATGAATAGAACGGATAATGATTGTTAATGCGATTGTGAAGCAACAAAGACGATTATGCAAGGTTTAGTTCTCTCTAAAATACTCGAGTCCTCTCTCGAATGGTCCTCAAGAGTAATCACTTAATCAATCAACTAAATCCTCTCTCGAATGGTCTTTAGTTAATTGATTAAGAGATTCAATAAGTTTGGAAAACCCCTAATGAAGGATCCCCTTAATTTCCATCCAATATCTTGGTATAGAAATTAAGTTGATTCTTTGGGATGATAAAAGAGTTCAAAATCCGATTTAAGAACATTTGAAATCAAAATACCAAAGTATAAATGTGATCAATACTATCCTAAGGTCTCAAAACACCAAGATCAATGCATAACTTCTCCATACATCACAATCACATCAACATCATATTTAAAACCCTAATTCATACTTTCACCCTAACCCTAGATTATGAAACTACTCACTAATCATGGAGTTAAGCAATTAAACAATGAATCTATGACTAATCTAAGGCTAAACATGATTAAGTAATGATTAAACTAATGTAAATCGAATTAAACTAAGAGAATAAAGATCTAAATAATCAAAAGCAAGACAAAGACGAAAGAATGAAATAAAACTAAAACTTTGAATTAATTGAATGAAAAGTACCTTGAATGTCAATCGAATCACAAACTATGATCACTAATCTCAATTCAATGGAAACTAAAGTGTTTTCTCTCTAATATAAAACCCTAAAATATTCTGAAAACTAGAATGAAAGCGTAAGTCTAAAACTAAAAGGAAAAAGGGTTTAATGATCGAAATTTTGTTTCGGAACGCATGGTGCGGCGCACATAAGGTGCGGCGCACCATGCTAAGGTGCGGGCGCACCAGACCTCAGGTGCGGGCGCACCTGAGTTTTCTGCCTCAAGGTGGAAATCCCCCGTCAAAAGGTGCAGGCGCACAAATGGGCAGGTGCGGGCGCACCACATGTAAGGTACGGGCGCACCTAAGTTTCTGCCTCAGCTGAATTATCCGTCAAAATGTGCGGGCGCACATGTAGTTGGTGCGGGCGCACCAGACGCAGGTGCACGTGCTGCGGCGCACCTTGTGCTTGGTGCGGGCGCACCAATGTCGTCTGTTTTGTGCTCCAGAATTGGTCGATGGTGCGGGCGCACCAGTAGCTTGTGCGGGCGCACCATCGTGTGCGGGGCATACCAAGCCACCTCTGGCTACCTCTCAGCCTCTAGCTCGTTCCCTTGTGCCATGTCTCGCATTTCTCGGCCCCGAAAAGGGTAATATCTGCAATAGAAACACGAACAAACATGGTAAAGCATATGTGCTAGAAATTCGATCAAAATAGATCGAAAATCTAGCAAAATGTCACTATGATCAAGTATGATCAAGTGAATGAAATAGAAGGGAAAAGTGAGGAGAAAGAAGGAAGAAAAGGAGAAAAAGGGAGCTAAAACAAGCCAAAAGAAAGTAATAAAGTGTGTTAGAAACGCACTTATCATGTGCACATTAGAAAATGGTACAAGATGAGTAAAGCAAGTACCCTGTCTGTAGGAGGATTTTTGAAGATTGGAGATGTGTTGTAAAATGATATACGCAATGAGCGTTGACCTCACTAAATACCAGTGACTGTGCGAAGGAAAAGAAATTATAACTAATGACCAGTTTAGTTAATAAATGGAAATTTAGGCTAAGGTTTTCTATGTGGAATTAGTGGAACGTTGTATGATACTAGAGGTTATACGAATAAAGTTTTGGGAATTCAATATGCATTGTGACATTATTTTGGGGTTATGTAATTATTAAGATGTGGAGACTTCTTTGACGAAGAGATTAATAATAACACAGTGGAAAAGTTGGTACAAGAACTTAAGCTTTATCTTATATGATGCATCATTGATAAATGTTTTGTTATATGATGGTCATAAGGAAGTTTTTACCTCATCATTTGTGGGAAACGGTCTATTTGCCAGCTCAACAGTATGGTGTTCCTAAATAGCCAAATAAAATGAAACTTATGAATAAGAGATATGTCAATTATGATAGTTGACTTTTCATACTCGAAACATTTGGAAGAATAACAGAAGTCGTATGTATTACAATAGGCATGAGGATTTGGTTTAAGTTGACAATGCTTACCACGAGGTTCTATAATTTCGTGTGCAAACTTGGAAATGATATGAAATGAATGGATTGAGTTTCGCAAAGGTTCCTGTTATATAAGGATATTTCTAAGGTAATACCAGCGTATTAACATATTTGTTGTTAATTAGCCTCAAGATAAAAGTTAAAGGTATGTTGTGATGTTATGAATATAAAGTGATTAGCATAACCTATGATAGTATGAATGAATTATCATTACTGATTAAGTTGGACAAGGCCATAATGCATTTCATGTGTCGATGTTGTGAAAATATGTCACAGATGCGAGCCATATAAGCAGACATGAACCTTTATAACTATGAAACGATTTGACCTTTTTGAGGAGAAACCAATTGAAATACTTAATCGTAGGGAAAAGTATCTAAGAAGTAAGGTGATCCAAATGGTGAAAGATCTATGGGCTAACCACTTGACCTCTGAGACTACTTGGGAAGTGGAAGAACAAATGAGAGCGAAATACCCCCACCTTTTCTCCTAGGATGATATGATTGTTATGTAATGATACTTTAATTGCAAGTTATATGATATTGCATGATCTGAATGATTATTTGATGAAAGGATTTATGACAGTGCTTACTACTCATATATTAGATGGATTGAATTTTTATATGAATGTATATATTATCAATGTTATAGGTTTGAATTGAGCTCCAGTTTCGAGGACAAAACTTTTTCTAAGAGGGGAAGGATGTAATATCCTTAAGTTTTAATATTATTTAAATAATAACTAATCTTAATTATTAAACTAAAAGTAATCCAAATTTAGTAATTAAAAATAACTAAGTTAATGTTAAGTATTTTTCTTGATAATTTATGGTTAATGAAGTGTATAAATTAAATCACAAAAGTCTTGTAGTCAACCTTGCTATAATTTGGGTGTAAGACTAAATGTTAATAACAAAATTCTGATGGCGTAATGCCCTATTTTATGAGCCCAAACAAGTAAAAGAAACCCAAATCAGATTTTTGAGCCTTGAAAGCTCCAAAGAAAACAAGAAAGAAAATATGAAGAAACCCCCTAAGGAAACCATGGTCAACCGACCACCTCCCCCTACTCTCTCCTTGTTCCTTACACTACCTCACCTATGATGAACCACCATTCATCATCTACCACCTCCATGTTTGTCTCCAGATTTGTCTATAAATTCCCAGAGGAACTAAGCCTAAAAATCAGAAATTCAAACCATAAAAATCACAACATTTCTTCTCCTCCCTCCTCCTCTTCTCGACACCACCGAGCCACCACCATCGTGCGCACCACCTTTTGCGCACCACCCACTGACCGATGAAATTTCGTCAGTTTCTCGCCGGCGACCCTAGCCGTACCCCGTAACCCTTCGCTACTCTCTCTCCTGTTTTCTTCGCCCACTCCTCTGTTTTCATTCGTCACTCGCCGCTGTTGTCGTGGCTTGGGCGTGCGTGTTGCACTGCCGAACGCCGCCAAACTCTCGTGTCGTCGCCTGCTTCCGCCGCCTGCACCTCAGCCGGAGCTTGTCGGAGCTCATTCCCCGCCTTGCTCATCCCTGCTCTAGTAGCAGAGGTAAAGGAGACCCACCCCTTTATAAATCAGTTTTCCCCCGTAAAATTCTGAACTCTAACTTTAAATTTATCCAAGTTCACTATTGTAAACTAGTTAGATTAGGCCCAAGTTTGTTTAGTTAAGTCAGTTCAATGGTTGCATGTTTATTTATTTGGGCTCAGATCTGACTTTTTATGGTGCTAGTTAGGTTATTTAATAAATGTTGGGCTAATTAATGGAGTTAAATTGAAGCCGATTTAGTACTTTGTTAAGCCATGTTAGTTTAATTTATTAAGTTAAACATAATGTTGGGCTTATAAACTGATTTGTTAAGTTAAGTCATCTAACTTAATTTAGTTGCTTTTCTATATTGGGCTTAAGTGGACTTTTTGTTGGATTTATTTAAATCACTTGATTTAGATTAAACTTTTAACTAGTTAGGATAATAATTATGTTAAGATTAGTTAAAAGTTATGTTAAACTAATTACCTTCTAGTTTTTATAATCTGAATCTTTATAATTAAATACTAGGAACACTTTAGTTTGCAAAATGAGTTTATATTTAGTTCATAAGTATCATAATATATTAGTGGTCATTAGATTAATGATAATAATTTATGGGTAATTAGGTAAGGAACGTTTGTAGTAGATACTTTCCTTATATAGTCACTTATAATTTTAATAAGTAACTAATTCTTAAGAATGCAACTATTAATTTATAAGCTTATAATATAGTAATATGACTAAAAGATAAATAATACTTCTAATTTGATTTCAAATTATGTTTATGAACAAGTATATAAAAGATTCCTATGAACTTTTATGTCAAGAATATATATAAACCAATTAGGTACGAGAACGTTAAATAAGTTACGACTACATAACTTATAAAATAAGAACCATTCTTAAAGAGCATTAACACTAATATTTTCTATTTAATTACTAACTTATAAAATACTTGTACTGAAATTAAAAGAACTCGTTCCTCGGAGCTCAGTAAGGATGATACCAAGGACATAAGGAGAAGATTATTACTATTCTGCAATTGAGGTAAAATCTACTGTTAGTATCCGCAATTCCCTTTTAATCTCTTTATGAAATATGAGAACAACGGGATTAGTAAAAGTTTATTAAAATGATTATTTTTGAGTTGCGGGATGACTACTATGACTTATTTGTAAGAACATTTTCTGAGTTTTATGAACTGGATGGATTATCATGAACTATGGTTTATGGAAAGATGGTATGACATGAAATAATTTTGCTACCTTAAATATTGAGGTAGAGATGAGATGAATGACGATGATTATCACCTATAAATATTATAAGTTACAGAACATGATAAAGTAAAGCGAAAGAACTGGTTTGCTGAGCTGATTGGCAGTCGTGCACGTACCGAGCTGTTTAATTGGGCACTGGCCCGTTACGGTTTATTAGGGCAATGGCCCGTTACTGGTATAGGGTAATACCCGGGTCACAGATTCTTGCGTAGTGGTGCATACACATGGCTTGGAGACTTCCTAGAGCTGACTGATTTTGCAGCAACCAGAGTAAAAATGGATAAAAGGATTAATGGTTTATAAAGCTGAAGCTAAATGAATGGTATCTCGACAAATGTTTAAGTTATTCTTTCGCCCTCTTTGCAAATAAAATGAGTTGAAGTGAATTTACGTTGCTAGGGTATGTTGTTACTAAGCCTCGACTCATAACATTTTTCTTTTATGTTTTAGGTATGGTCAGACAGTTGAAAGATCGTTGGTAAAAAGGAATTTTGCTAATGAGTATTAAAGAATCTGTTGTTGTTAAGAATGGCACTAAGAATAGGGCTTCGTAAGCTCAACTGGAAGCACTGCGAGAGAGAATGTTCAGGATGGATCTCGCGTACCGATGTCGTTGTCTGTATTCTGTATCTTGTGGGCTAGGAAGATTATAATATTTTTATAGCTATTATTGGTAAGTTTTAAGAATTATATTCTCAAAGACTATTTAAGCTAATTATTGTATTACTGGGCCATAACCCATAAGTTTAAGTCCAGTTTTTGCTACCAATTGTAAGTACTTGTGTTTAAATAAGGTTATGACTTTTTGGGGCCTTACATATTTGCTTTATGCAATGATGAAATAGTTGAGTGTTTTCATCTCCTTTTTGAATCTAAGCTATTTTGGATTTCTGTGATAAGAATTCCATGTAAGCTTGGTGTACATTGTGATATTCTTTAACTTCTGCAATCTCTTGCTAAGCATACTGAGTATTGCCTAGATGAGCAGCAAGCTTTTTGTGATGTGTCTGCAGGTCTAAAGCTTGAATATCAGAGAAGCCCTGTTAGTTGAGTTCCTTCACAGCATTGTTGATTGCTTTCAACTATTTCAACAATCTATACATCTTTGTCCCTTGTACATCCACCTGTCGAGCTGTCTTTATAGTATCTTCAAAGAGTGGTGATGATCGCCACATTGTAAAATATTTGAAAGGTCTTTGACCTTCCATGTATGCTGCATACACTGCTAAAATTGTAGGGGATGATCAAACTACTCTTCCGGTTGGAATGATACTTCCATTGAGATATAAATGTCCTGCCAAGCCTGATTAGCCATCACTTTATCAAGTTTTGAGAAGACTCTGCTACTCCATAACTGTTCATTGTGTTAGGTGAAGAAGTTTCCAATACTCTTCACATCTTGCATCCCACGTTGCACCATACATTCCTTGAAATCTTTCATTTCAATCTCCCTCACAGATGCACCTATTCTTTCATCTGTGTTCATAACAGAGTTGAAATCTCCACACAAAAGCCAATGAGTTATGATATTAAATGACATCATATCTCTCCACAATGCTTCCTTTTTTTTTTGCTAAGTAATATGTAGTATAAATAACCAAAAAAAAATTACAACCTTAGCTAATTTCATAATATCCCAACTAGGTTGGCCCCCTCTAAACTGAAGCGCAAGACAATTATATACATCAATTAACATTTTCTTTATCCACAATTTCTCCCTATGAGTGATTTTATGAGGAAGTACAAGGCTAACTCGTAACTCAACTATTTTTTCAACCTATTAAATACAACTTCTGGTCTCCAAACCAACTGATTCCAAGCAGCTTCATTTCTCACCCACCACAACTGATAAATAAGTCCATTGGAGACAGTAGCTAAAATCCTCTTTTATATCCCTGATCTTTTGCTCTTCTATTAATAAATGATCTGTCTTTGAAAAACATTATGCATTGCAAAGAGTTTCAGCTAGTTTTTCACCATATCAAGACATTTGACTACATATGGACATTGAAAGAATAAGTGACTGTGAGTTTCCAGTCCATTATCACATAACAAGCAAGGGTTAGTATCCATAACTCCAAACTTAACCAAGATATCTGATGTTCTTAATCTCTGATGCATCACTAAACAATTGATCATCCCGTGCTTAGGGATAAATAACATGTTCCAGATTAATTTATCCAATGAACAACTTGCTCACCTACCATGCTTTGTTAAGTGTTTTTAATACTAAAATGGGTCATACTCTTCACTTCCTGTTCACTATACAACAACTTCAATAAATTTTTGATCTTGCAGATCTGTTTCCAGTACTAGCAACTGTCTAAAGGTGGTTCATAATCCCACCAAACAACTTATTTAATGTAGACTTCATGTATCCATTTCACTTAGAGATTGTCCTATTTTGTAGTGATAACCCCGGCATATTTTGCAATGGCAGCATTGTTCCAAATCTTGACTTGTCGCACTCCAAGTCCCCCTGCTTGCTTAGGAGAACATACATTTTCCCAATCATTATTACCTAGCTTACTACTACTACACTCACCCGTCTAAAGAAAGGTCCTCCACACTTTTTCAATTTCCTTTAGCACAAACTTAGGAATAATGAAGATTTGTGCCCAATATTGATGTATACTAAGCAAAACATAATTAATTAAATTGAGTCTTGCAGTATATAACAAATTCCTACTTCTTCACACTTTGATCCTTCCACTCATTTTGTCAATGATACCATTGCATTCAACCACATAGATTTTTCTAGCATAAATAGAAACTCCTAAATATGTGAATGGGAGTTTACTGTGAGCAAAGCCTATAACAACCTTGATTCTTTGAATAACCTCCTAATCCACCCTAGCTGTGTAGAAGTCAGACTTTTGTTCACTTATTTGAATACCTGAAGAAGTTGAGAAGAGTTTGAAAGCCCGAAGCGTAGTGTAGACATTATCAAAACTACCATCACAACATAGTATAATGTCATCAACAAACACCATACGAGTGAGCTTGCTTTGTTTACACCTTGGATGATACTTAAACAAAGGATGATCTTCCATCATTCTCATGATCCTTGTTAAGTATTGCATACAAATTACAAACAAGTACGGGAGAAATGGGATCCCCCTGCCTCAGACCTCTTTGAGAGACAAAATAGCCATGTAAAGAACCATTCACCATAAGAGAAAACTTTGGTGTTCTAACACATGTCAGGACTAACATCATTAATTTATCTGGGAACTTTAGAGCATGTAAAAATGCTTCCCTTTTCACCCTTTCATTGAATGCGTAAATGAAAGTGCAAAAGAAACCTTGTTACCACTGACAGGTTTCAAATAGCAATGTAGGTATTGGCTTGATCCACCTACAATATTCATCTTGAAACTACTAGTCTTCCATGCTTCTATGATTCTATGTCCTTCATGGAAACTAATGTTTGAAGTAAAACACCAGCCATTAAAGATTCATTGATATAAACTACCAAGGTTATGTGCTTTAACCTTAGTCTCTAAGAGACCAACAACACCAATAAACAGCTGGTGAATATAATTCTTCACATCTATCTATTTTTTTATGGTGTTGAGGCCCCTTGCATTCCACACTAGCAACTCATCCATTGCTTATAGGTACATCTCCCCATCCCAATTCTATTATATCTTCTTTATCCTCGTTAAGGACCTTATCCCCCAACTAAGCAAATTCCATTTAAAGTATTTGAAAGGTATTATGAGTGTTGGTAGGCTTAGATTGTGATGTTCTGACCCTTATAGGCTTCAAAGCGCACTGAAACTCTTGGTCCACTTCTTACGCGTAAAAATGTTTTATCCAAAGCTTGCACAAGTTCTTCAACATTAATCTGACTTATGACATGTGTTTCTAGTGCAATGTGTGCTATTATAGGTTGATGAACCTTCTTAGGCTTCCATACTTTCCTTTGCTTCAATCTGCATTCCTGACTAACATGTCCAATACTTTTGCAATGCTGACATTGCTTAAGTTTCCATTCTAAGAGCACTAGTACTTCAGTTAATTCCCTAAACTCATTCCAAAAACTAAGTCGATTCAGGAAAGTCCTTATCCAATTTAACCTCAATTAGGATTCTAGCATATTGTAACTTATCCCTATTCCTTGTTGCTTCATCACATTTGATAGGATCACCCAACTGTGAAGCAATTTTATGCAAGGATTTTTCACCCTAATAATTAAGGTTCAATTTTAATTGCACCCAAATTGGTATAGTTTTCAGATTCTCCTTCTCAAAGTCCATTTCAGGCATCCAAGGTGTCATGAATACATGCTTTTTGTCAAAATAGTAATGACCAGCCAAAACAGTATCCCTGTAATCCATGGCTGAAAATCTAACTAGGAATATGAATTTTTCACAACAACAACCTTATCAATATTATATTCCATCCAAATTCTCCTCAGAAGTCTCTTCATCACATGAGTAGGAGGGTTTGCTCCAATTACATAACATATCAATGAAGATTGCCAGTAATCAATTTCCTCCTGTATATCTTCAAATTCTATATGTATAGGATCCATTTCAATTTTATCATTAAGCTGAGTTGTATTCCTATCCATATTCAAATGATTCATCTGAGTCCTTATTATTTCATCATTTTCTACCGAATCATCATCACAATCAACATTTTCCAGTAAAATCGAAATGGGCTGCATAACTGATGTTACTGTGCCATTGCTTACACTCTTATGGATAGATTGGAGACATTCATTAAAAGTGTGACGAAATTCTGAGTGAGTCTGAATCTCCACAATTGAGGATTTTTGGGTAAGAACATTTCCAATACCCAGACCAAAATACAATACTTCAATACTCATTATTTTATCCATTGATCTTCTACGCAATGCTTGAGATTCTGGTGAAGGTCCTCTTGCCTTTTCATTCTGCTTTTACCATGCTCACTACCTTGAGGTTTGTCACCACTTTTTCTTACCATGGCTACAGTGCACATTAAGCTAACATGCACCAAGAGAAACTTGGAGGAGAGTTTTCTCAAGGAATGTATAAGTGCTATTTGATTTTAAATATCTTCTATTACATAATAGTAAAAATTATAATGATTACATACTAATAAAGTACAAATTGAGATGAATTAAACAAGGCCCTACACCTACATGACTTTGCACTAATGGAAAAAAACGCAAGAGCTACGGTTAAAACAGCCCAAAGGGCTACATTTTTAGTATGCAACCCTTGCCGTAGTAGCAATTCGGAAAAAATGAAGGGCTGCGATTTTTGACGCAACCCTCCACTACCAAGGGTTGCAGTTTTGACCATAACCGCAGCCTTTTTGACCCTTTTTTTTTTGCATATTTTACTCCTAAATATATCAGGAAATTTACAACAAAAACTGGTAAAATTGAAAAGCCGAGAACATCACAGTCGAAATTACTTACAGTCGAAAACATGAAAATTAATTCCTAGATTAAAAACATAAACCAGGGAAATAAAAAAAGAATCAACAACGTTAGACAGTCAAAATCTAAGGTTGAAAAAACAAACAAAACGAAATGAAATTATAAATTAACTCAACAAGAACATAAAATTAATTCCACAAAATAAAATAAAATAAAATAAAATAAAATAAAAACCTAAAATACAACAAAAACAGTCACAAATGCTTAACTAAACCTCAAATATCACAAGTAACAGATAAATTACAAAAAAATGAGCAAACCTTAGATCTAGATGCAGCGACAAGATGGGGAAAAACGTCGATGGTTACATGGGTTGGGATTAGAGAGAATGGGAGAAACATCGTTGTCTCGTTGTTGTTGTTGCTGCTGCTGTTTGACGAATGAGGGTTTTTGCGAGGGGAGTAATCTTGAGTTTTTGCTTCGGAGTCATGGAAGCTCTCAAAGATTGCTCGCCATCTCGGAGGGTTGTGTCGAAGAGTGTGACATAATTTGGGTTTGGGATTTTGTTGCGGATGTAATCGGGTCGACGGTGGAGTCGGGAAGTGGTGGAACAACGTATAATGGAGGTGGGTTTTGTTGTGGGGGATTTGAAAGAGAGAGAGAACATGGGGGTTTTAGAGAGAGAAAGAGGAGAGAATGAGGGAGAATGAGTTGTTTTATGAGATTTGTTATTACTCCCTCCGTCCCAAAATACTCTTGACACTTATCAAAACACGTAGTTTTAGATGATAAGTTGTTGTTTGGTTGTTAATTGTTATTTTATTAAAAAAATAGATGTGATGCGAGTTATTAGTTAATAAAAGTAGTATTATTTTATTTTAAGGAGAGAGAATGTGGGCCATGCACGATTAGAGTTGTTAGGTAATAAGGATATTATTTTATTTGGAGGAGAGAGAGTCTGTGCCAATAGTTAAAAGATAAAATGATTAAAATAATTGTGGGTCATATCTCAAAGTAGAAGTATAAAGACTAATCTGGGACAGATAAAAAAGGAAAGTGTAAAGAGTATTGTGGGATGTGTAACATAGGATGAAACTAGTAATGCAATACAACAACTCCCAACTTCAGGTTCTTAATTTGGAGACTTGTGCAACAATGATTGGGCTCGAATCCCGATTCTGAACTCCGATCAGCAACCTGCAAAAAGGGACCCACCCTGGAGGTTTGGGTGGTATTTCCCCTCCGATGCTTAAGTCAGATATCAGGGATATGAAGGAGCTTTTAGAGAGAGAAAGTAGAGAGAGAGAGAGAGAGAGAGAATTTATGGCAGAATAACAGTACTGTGCCCTGGAAAACGTACATTTCTCCTGATTTCAAGGACTATTTATATTGTTTGAAATGACTACTATACCTTGATGTCACCCTAATTTGGGAGCATCTGATTGGCTAAGCAGTAAAATGGTGACACGTGGCAGGTGTTGATTGGCTAATACACCTCACCTTCATGCACAAAGGTAGGCTGCCTTAGCTGGGCCTAAGTACAATTTTTGGGCCATAAAAGGGGCTTTAGTACACCTTTTCCAGAGAAATGTACTTTTAGTCATATAACCTTCTGACCCTGTGTACTTTACCTCCCTGAGCATGTGCCACGTGTAGGGCTCTGATGAGGCCATGTGTCATCTTGGTAGCCCTTGATTTTTAGGTTACAACATTTGCCCCTTAAAAGAGGAAGTTACTTTTTAGGCGCCAAGACGGTTGATCTTCCTCTTTTAACCGACCTGGAACTGCCCTTTTCTTTTTCAAAAAAGAGGCGCCATTTTGCCGGTCTCCACAGGTCAACTTTTCTTGGCAACGGTTACTTTTACCGGATGAGGGGGTCACTTTCACCCCTCTATAAATACAGGACTTTGTCGCTTCTGAGATCATTTTAACACAGTTGAGAAAATTTCTAGAGAGAGAGACTCTGCAATTTTTACTGAGCTTTTAGAGAGAGAAGTAACTCCCGTCCGAGCTCTTGCATTCTGCTACTCTGTTCGTCCGAAGCTTCATTCCTCTTTGACACTCGTCCGATTCTACATGTATTTCCTCATTCATTTCTTTTGTATTTTCAAGCATATTTTACGAAAATGGACTCGTCCTCTTCATCGAACAATCCCAGCCGCTCAGGGGTTGGTACTAACCCTAGAGCAGAGGGCCTGTCTTCCTCGGCATCTTCTAGAGTTGGACCTATCTCTGCCGGATAGGCATTTTTTATCTTTAGTCATGGACGGCAAAGTCAGACGACCCTTCTTTAACTGTGCAGGGTCATCTGGCGCGCGTCAAGAAAACGACTCGTATCAGACAAGGGGTCAATATGCCGGCCTCTAGCTCGGAAAAGGAGGCATCAACTGCTGGACGGATTCCCGCTGATGGAGAGCGAGAAGTCCAGAGTGCTCGTCCTGCAAACCTAAGTCCATCTCTTGAACTCGTCTAGGAGGAATCTGAAGTTCAGGGCACTCCAGACCCCAACCCGTCCAATACCAGGGCGGCCTCAAATGAGTCGAACGAGGCTGAAACCTCATCTAACCCGGCTAGTGATTCAGACGAGCGGTCCACCACTTCTTCTGAAATAAGGTGGCGTCTAGGCCCCTTGTCTGACCCTAGGTATATCTTGGCCGAAAGCGGGTGGCTAGGAAGGGTAGGACCTCACCTTGACCACCTTTCTTAACCCATACCCATGCCGGGGTATCGGTTTGTTCTTCCTGGCCGGGAGGACACTATACTTAGTGCTCCTGCCGGCCATTTCGCTGTTTATCGTCTGGCCTTAGATGCCGGACTGCGCTTTTCTTTGCACCCTTTCATCAGCCACCTTCTTTACTATTATAACATTGGCCTTAACCAACTTGCCCCAAACTCTTGGCAAAACATTTTGACTTTCTTGGCCGTCTGCGAATTTAAGGGCGTTGATCTGTCTACGGCTGCCTTTTCTCAAATTCATTATGTCTGTAAGGTTCCTAAGACCATAGACGGGGACTGGTTCAGCGTCTGCAGCCGTCAAGGTTTTATGACATCTTGGGACAAGACGTCCAAGATGCATGCTTGGAAAGCCGAGTTCTTGTTCGTCCAAGCTCCCAACGAAGCGGTAGCTAGACGTTATCGCTATACTAACCGGGCTACTACCAATGCTGAACGATCATCGTCCTTTCTGGAGCTAGAGAACAGCTCGGCTGAAGAGTTGGTGGAATACTTTAGGATCTCGGAGTATTCCATCAACGACGTCTCCTTCAAAGGTCCGTCCAACTGGATCCCTTTCAAGGAGATGTTTTACAACGACGAGTTCCTGGTCGCGGCCGGTTTGCGGCGGGCCGAGGATAAAGTTATACCCTGCAATAATCTCTAAGTAAATGCCTTCATCCTATGCTTAGAATCTTAACCATGCTTTCTTTTCTTATGCAGACTCGGCCAAGGCGAAACTCAGAAAATCTTGGAGGGGAGATATGAGTTCGTCCAAGTTCACAGACTCCCTCTGGAAGGAGTTCAGCAAGACTGGTGCTAAGAAAAGAACAGAGACGCTGGTAAAGTGTTTTCTTTTTTTTTTTTTTTTTAAACATGAACGTCCTAAAGTATCCTTGGACGGTCTTCTTCTGCAAGGGGCAGTGTCTTAGATGTCTTTGGACGAAGTCCTGCTTTGAAGAGCAGAACGTCCTAAGGTATCTTTGGACGATCTCCTTCTGTCAAAGGCAGACCGTCTTACGAGACTTTTGGATGAGCTATTTCGTCAATTCCCTTGAACAAGCCTCAGTTTTCTTTTTTACTGGACGAGCTCCTCTTTTGAGCGTACCTCGTCCAAGAGAAATAAAATATCCCTAGCCGCTGCTCTTATTAACTTGTTTATATTTCAGAAAAATGCCCCAAGATCCAAAGCATTGGCGGAAAAAGAGGCGTCTATGAAGAGGCCAGCTGCAACTGGCGACGCTCCTCCTCCCAAGAAATACAAAGGCTTTACGGCCAAGAAGAAGAAACCTTCCCGGCCGATTCCCAAAGTCGAGATTACCATCCCGGCCGAGGATGATCCTCCGATCGTCGAGGAGAGGGCTTTGGTTACCTACACCGGCCCCATCAATCAATTTGAGCAACCAGAAACGGTTGCTCAAATGGACGGATCAGAGGTTAAACCTTCTCAGCCGGACACGGCTTTGGACGGGTCTGCTTTCACTGGACAAGTTGCCAAACTTGTAAGGCAGATGCCAGAGGCTTTTAGGACGGCCTCTCGTTCTTCTGATGAGTCTTATTACTCAAATATAGTTAGAACACTGCGGGTTAGCGGGCGTCTGATGAGTCTGTCCAACAAACAAGCCATGGTTATCCTGGTGCGAAATATTGACGAGTCTCCTCTTTCAGATAAAGGGAAAGGGCCGGCTCCTGAAGGTCCTCCCGTCCTTTCGATGAATCTTCTGCTGCCTTTGCGAAGATGACATCGGCTGATCGTGAGAGGCTCAAAATGGAGTTTTTCAAGTGCTTCCTTGAACCTTACATCAAAGGGTTGAAGGGAGCAACGTCAGGACATGTAGGCTACATGTCTCAACTTGCTGCCGAGGTATACTTTTCTTCTTCTTTGGACGTTTGAGATTTATACTTGTTACATTTTCATTTGTTTATGCAATCGTCCTGACATATCTTCGTCCTTCGTTTTCCAGCTTTTTGCTCGCAGCATGACTGAAGACTGGGCAAGATTGCTAAGGAAAGAGAACAAGCAACTCGTTCAGGATGTGACAAAGGCGGCTGACCTGGCTCAGTATTCCATGGCTGAACAGGAAGTGCGGCATCGTTAGTCCAGGGAGGCCAGGGAGCTAATATCGGCCGAGATGGAGGCCCAAAACTAGACCTACTTGCTTCGTCTGACGGAGCTTCCGGACGAGAAGGCCTTTTTGGAACGCTCTCTGAAGGCCGAAAGAGACAACCCTTCTTGCGGCCGCGGAGCTTAGAAGAGAGAATCGCTATCTTCGAGCCAAGAACAGCGTGCTAAAGGAAGAGGTCACAGCAACCTTTGTGTCGGCCAAAGAGGCCCTGAATCGAATGGAGTAATTGATACGACCAAGGACTGGGAAGTGAAGGTTTTCGAGATGCTGGCCGAGGAGGACGATGTTTCCAGATAAGTCCGACGGCTGAATTTTCAAGAGAGCCTTCATAAAGCTTCTGTGGCCGGGGAAGAACTTCCTGTCTTCCAAGAATCCTCTGATGATGAGAAAGAGGAGGAAGTTGACCCTGAAGCCCAAGCCGAAGATGAAACTCCAGGAACTTGATTTCCTTGCTATTCTCTTTCCCCAATCTTGGCCGCAGGCCAATTGTATTTTGTACTTTTTTTTTCAGTTTTTTGTTATGCTTTTGTAATTTTTAGATTAGTTTGTAATTTCTTCTGTCATCTTTAAAAGAGTTATATTTTCCATTTCCAATGCTTTACACTTTTATGCCATGGACGCCTTGTTTTATGATCACATTTATGCCTAAGTACAAAAGCAATTTGTCTTAACATACTTCGTCTAATCTAATAGCTCTTTTTGGTCGAGTAGATCAAGACATTCATCAATTGCCTAAGTAAAAAACTTGTGAGCTTAAAAACTGCTAAGTTACTAACTTGTTCGGCCTGAATTTTGACAATCATTCGTCATTGAACAAAGACTTAGTTATTTTTAATAAATTATGCCCCTATATGCCCCCCTTCTTGGACGAGGAGGTTTTGACAACCTTCCTTTGCGTCAAGAAGGAAAAAGACTATAATTTGTTTAAATAACTTGGACTTTTTATGAAGGTGATTGCAACCCGTCCATCTTTGTTGAATTATGAAATGACTTGTTCCTTTACTAAGGTTGTTATTTCTAAGTTTGGGCTTTTGGACGGAGAGTAAGATACCTTTACTAAGGCGTCCTAATTCCAGCCGACCTTGCTTAGGAGATGTTTAACTCTTTAAGTAAACAAACGGCCAATTTTATGTACTCATCCATATTAGGATGATACATGTTGGCCGATCTCCTAATAGAAGGTGTGTTTTCTTGCTGCTCTGTTTTATTAGTTAGCCTTGGATGATAGTGTATAACTTAAGCAAATAAATCAAACAGAGAGTCATAGGGAAGTAGAACTGTATTATATGAATTTTGCTTGACGGATGGTCAAGGTGCATGTATACATTTCTACTTTTTTCATTGTAATGCATTCAGAAAAGATTACACTTTCTCAAGATACCCTAAACAAAGTATTTTTTCAAAGTATCAGAATTCCACGTCCTAGGAATAGAACGCCCATCCATGCCTTCTAGACGAAAGGTGCCATTCTGAAGTACTTCGATTATTTTGTAGGGTCCTTCCCAATTAGGGGTGAGCTTTCCTAGCTCCTTAGCTCGGCCGACCGCTTTCATCTTCCTCAAGACGAGGTCTCCAAGTTTCAACGAACGCCTTGCAACTCTTTTATTAAACTCCCTTGCCATCCTGAACTTGTAGAGTTGCATTCTCAGTAGTGCATTGCCCCTGACTTCAGGGACTAAGTCCAAAGCCGTCCGAAGAGTTGCCCAGTTAGTGTCTTCTGAGTACATCATCACCCTCAGGGTTGGTTCCTCAATCACTATAGGAAGGATAGCCTCAGAGCCATATACCAACATGAATGGAGTCTCTCCAGTAGAGTTCTTGGTCGTTGTCCTTATTGACCATAAGACCAACTGCAATTATTCTACCCATAGCCGCTTTGCATTATCCAACTTCTTTTTGATCCCGGCCGATAGGATCTTGTTAAAAGCTTCGACCTGCCCGTTGGCTTGTGGATGAGCCACTGCAGCAAAGTGAGCCTTGATTCCTTGATCGGCCAGCCATTGACACAGCTTGGGTGTTTCAAATTGCGGTCCATTGTCCAAGACAATGGACTGGGGCATACCAAACCTTATGATGAGGTTCTTCCAGATGAACCCTTTGACGTCATTGGTGGTAATGCCTCTTAATGCTTCAGCTTCAACCCATTTTTTAAAGTAGTCGACGTCTACTATTATGAACTTTTTCTGGCCGACAGCAATAGGAAAGGGGCCAAGAATGTCCATTCCCCATTTAGCAAAGGGAAGAGGAAAGAGGATTGGATTTAAATAATTGGACGGCTTCTGATAGATGTTGCCATGCTTTTGGTAACTATAACATTTCTTTGGGTAGAGCAAGGCGTCCTCCTTCAAGGTCGGCCAAAAATAGCCAGTCCTTAGAGCCTTTTCTCCTAACGCCCTCCCTCCAATGTGGGAAGCACAGGCTCCTTCATGCAGCTCTTTCAAAACGTCCAATCCATCCTTCCTGCTGATGCACTTAAGAAGAGGCCGGTTGAAGGATTTTTTGTATAGAGTTTCATTCCACAACTTGAACCACTTATCCCTAGCCTTCACGTACTTGGCTTCTAAAGGATCAAGAGGCAACCGGCCTGTCTTCTTGTATTCAATAATGGGACTCATCCACTTATCTTCTCAGCTGAGAATCAGAACTTCCTCGACATCAATGCTCTTGGCCGCCTTGACATCCCAGAAGACTGTTCTAGGGACATCCCCTTCAGCCCAACTTGCCAGCTTAGAGAGGGCATCAGCCTGATGGTTTTCAGATCTAGGCACTTGATCTAGGACGAATCGCTTCAAAGACTTGATCTCCTCTTTAATCAAGTTCATATACTTACCCATGGACGCCTCCTTGCATTCGAAGTCCCCGTTCACTTGGCTGACTACCAACAGAGAATCAGTTTTAGCTTCAATCTCCAGGGCCCCAGCCGCTTTGTACATTTTAATGCCGGCTAAGGGAGCTTCATACTCTGCCTCGTTGTTTGAGGCTTGGTATTGGAACTTCATTGCATACTCAAACTTGTTCGCTTTTGGTGACTGGAAAATGATCCCGGCACCACATCCATTAGCAGTGGATGATCCGTCCACCATTAGGGTCCAATGTTTCTTCCCCTCTGCTGGGTCTTGGACGTTTTCTACCATAGGTCGGGTAAGCTCTATAATAAAGTTCGATTGCTTTTCGAGGCTCGAATGTCAAGTCAAACATATTGAGCTCAACGACCCATTTCAACATTCGGCCGGATGCGTCCTTCTTATGCAATACCTGCCTCAATGGCTGATCTTTGTAAACAAGTATAATGTGAGCAAGAAAATAAGGCCTCAACTTCCGGCTGGCCATCAACAACGCCAGGCCGAACTTCTCAATGGACGAATACCTGCCTTCTGCGTCCTTTAGCACATGGCTAACAAAATAAACAGGTATTTGTACTGAATCTCTCGCAGCGAGGAGAGCAACACTTGCCGCGAATGGGGACACGGCCAGGTAAACATACAGTTTTTCTCCCTCGGCCGGGCTGATTAGCCTAGGTAACTGCCGAAGATGATCCTTAACTTGCTGAAATGCTTTCTCAGCTTCCTCCGTCCATTCAAACTTTGCATTCTTTTTTATTGTCGCAAAGAAGTGATGACATTTATCTCCTGATTTTGAAAGAAACCGTCCAAGAGCAGCCAGACATCCCGTCAGACGCTGCACTTCTTTGACCTTAGACGGCGAGGTCATATCTATGATTGCTTGAATCTTATCAGGGTTGGCCTTAATCCCTCGCTGATCGACCAAAAACCCCAGAAACTTCCCAGTTACTACACCAAAGACGCATTTTTGCGGATTGAGCTTTAACTTGTATTTTCTCAAAGTGATGAAGGTTTCTCTCAAATCTGCCAAGTGATCTTTTTCTTCTCGACTCTTAACAATCATATCGTCAATATAAGCTTCCATATTTTTGCCAAGCTGCGGCTGAAATACAGTGTTGATGAGCCTTTGAAAAGTGGCAGGCGCATTTCTCAAGCCGAAGGGCATCCGGAGCCAGCCATACAACCCTTTCTCTGTGATGAAGGAGGTTTTATCCTAGTCGTCTGGCCACATGGGAATCTGGTGGAAGCCTGAGTAGGCATCCATGAAGCTAAGCAGTGCATGCATTGCTGTAGAATCAACCAGCCGGTCAATCTTGGGTAGCGGAAAGCTGTCTTTAGGACAAGCCTTGTTTAAATCCGTGTAATCCACACACATCCTCTAAGTACCATTCGGCTTGGGGACCATTACCACATTTGCTGCGCATTCTGGATAATAGGTTTCACGGATAAACTTAGATTTGAGCAGCTTATGGACTTCTTGGTCCACGACTTGAAACCTGGCCGGCCCAAGATGCCTCTTCTTTTGACGGACGGGCTTCTACCCCGGCTCAATGTTTAGCTTATGCACCGCAACCTCAGGATCTATCCCAGGCATTTCCTCTACGGTATAGGCAAAAACATCTTCAAATTCTTTTAGCAGCGTGACCAAGGCCCTTGATTTCAGAATTCAGGACGGACCCAATCTTAAATGTCCTTTCTGGACGATCTGGTCGTAAACAGATTTCTACCGGGCTTTCTATTGGCTCTGGACGTTCTAGTCCCAAGCTCATTATAGCCATAACCTCCTCAGATGAATTCTTTTCCTCTTTAATAGCCAAACACCTTCTTTTCTTGCTGGGCAAGAGCATTGACGGCTTGCTCTCAGGAAGGGGTAGCACTTGCACCTTCTCTACTTCTTGCTTTAACTCAATAATCTGACCCTTAACCTTCTCGGCCGAATCATCCTCCCTGACCTTCATACAGTCTGCCTTTTCTTTCCATGATGATGGTTTGAGGGTGGTAAGATAACATTCTCTAGCAGCTTGCTGATCTCCATAAAGAGATCCAATCTTCCCCCATCACACTCGAACTTCATCAGCATTAGATGTGTCACAATAACAGCCTTGATGTGATTTAAGGTAGGTCGTCCGAGAATGACATTATAAGCAGTCAAGTCCCGTAATACCAAGAATTTCACAAAAAGCGTCCGAGCAGCATCTTTTTCCCCAACCATGACGGGTAGGGTGACGGTCCCATAGGATGGATGATTCCTCCGCCGAAGCCAATTATAGGATGATTTAATAGCACCAGATCATTTTTATCAAACTTCAACCGAGATAAACAATCAGCACTGATTATATCAGTAGAGCTTCCGGTACAATCAGAATTGCCTAACCCTGAGGTTGGCAATCTTCATTTCCACAACTAGGGGTCATCATGCGGCGTCCTTATCTTTCCCCAGCCAACTCACTGACCACTATTTGGGGAAAGGATCGACTCAGCCTGGTTGGTGAGCATAACCTGACTTAGCTCCTTAAATAGTTTTGTGGCCGCGATTTGTTGGACCACCAGCCGCGAATCCTCCTGAAATGACCATTACTACATCATCATCTGTGCTATCACCATCCATCTTTCTTCCTTGACGATTATCTCTTTTCTGGAATTTCCTTCCTGACGAAGGTAGATAATTATTCATTTTTCCCTTTTGGACCAGATCTTCTAATGCTCTCTTCAAATGCTTGCACGCATTGGTTTCATGACAACAATCCTTGTGGAAATGACAATACTTGCTTTTATCTCTGTTACGGTAGGGCGTCTTCATTTCAGCCGGCGCCTTCAGCTCATGCTGATCTTTAATTTCCATAAGAATAGAATACTGATCTTTGTTGAACTCTAAGGTTCAACTGAGGCTGCCGGCTCAGACCGCCTACTCCTCTTGGACGAGGTGGTCAACGAAGTCATTGCCCAAGTTTCAGCTTTCTTGGGCGGATTCTTTTTTGGCTGAACAGCCTCTTCAACTTTCTTTACCTCCGGTTGTTTTGCCTCAGCACAAACCTCCGTGGCATGAATGAATGCTTCAGTTTCCTTCAAAGCTTCTGTCAATGTGGTGATTTTCTTCTTTACCAAATCAACTTAAAGCTTCCGGGTCTTAGACCTCTGATGAAGGCGTCAAACGTCACTCCAGCATTCAGATCCTGGATTTGCAACGCCTCTAGATTGAATCTCTTCACATAACTCCTCAAGGCCTCTTTGGGACCTTGAATCACCTTACCCAAGTGCATGCTTGTTTTTTGTTCTTGACGGTTAGCCACAAAGTGACTGGTGAACAGGATACTGAGCTCAGTGACTGAGTTAGGCGACAAATTGTTAAACCATTTCTGAGCTACTCCCTTCAACGTAGCTGGGAAATTTTTACACCAAGTAGCATCGTCCACCCCTTGGACATAGATCTGATGCTTATAGGCTGATAGATGATCTTCTGGATCGGTTGTTCCATCGAAAGGCTCGATCGTCGGGAGCTTAACCTTTAGGAAAGGAGGGGAATCCATAATTCTGACCGAAAAAGGAGTTGGCCAATTGATCTAGAGTGCCCCAACCTGACCCTCAATGGGTATGTGCTCCCGGCGGTACTCCTTTAGTACCGGATTAGAAGAGGTGTTTGCTAAGGCCTGACGCCTATACACCATTGGCTGCAAAACTGTTTTTTCTTGCCTTGGCTGAAAAGCCGAAGGTCCATGACTTCAACCTGCTGTTCTGGACGGAAGCTTCAATGACAGGTCCTTCATATAAGGAGTGGAACCAGAGGCTGAACGCTACTGGGCTGCAGCTCTCTTGGCTTCCAGATACTCCCTAGCATCCGTCTCCATTTTGTGGCCGGTAGGGAGAATATTGTCTCCTGGACGGACTACCAACTTCCACTCCATCTTTCTCCTCGAGTCACTAACAGCTGGCTGCTTTACTTTAGAAGGCGGCCTGGACAACTCTGGCCGAGGTGGCCGGCTGGTTCCTGGACGACCCTCCTGAGACCTCCCTTTGAACGGCTCTGTTGCCTCTCCTCCTAGACTTATCTTAAAGAACAACATATTGTTCTTAATCTGCTCTTCCATGACAGCGACCATTCTGGTCTAGAAGTCATTTAAGACATTCTCTAAGTGACCAGCTGTCACTGGACGATCAAGGTTTTCCTGGATGACAGGGGTCACTGTCCTTCCCTCAAGATGAACGGCAGCATGATGCTTGTCCCATCCTCGGGGTGGCCTCTCGTCATCCATAGTATCCTCTACTTGAACCCTGAAACTTCGTCTCCCCACAGACGGCGCCAAATGTAACGTAGGACGAAACTAGTAATGCAATACAACAACTCCCAACTTCAGGTTCTTAATTTGGAGACTTGTGCAACAATGATTGAGCTCGAATCCCGATTCTGAACTCCGATCAGCAACCTGCAAAAAGGGACCCACCCTGGAGGTTTGGGTGGTATTTCCCCCTCCGATGCTTAAGTCAGATATCAGGGATATGAAGGAACTTTTAGAGAGAGAAAGTAGAGAGAGAGAGAATTTATGGCAGAATAACAGTACTGTGCCCTGAAAAACATACCTTTCCCCTGATTTCAAGGACTATTTATACTGTTTGGAATTACTGTTGTACCTTGATATCAACCTAATTTGGGAGCATCTGATTGGCTAAGCAGTAAAATGATGACACATGGCAGGTGCTGATTGGCTAATACACCTCACCTTTATGGAGAGAGGTAGGCTGCCTTAGCTGGGCCTAAGTACAATTTTTGGGCCATAAAAGGGGCTTTAGTACACCTTTTCAGAGAAATGTACTTTTAGTCATATAACCTTCTGACCCTGTGTACTTTATCTCCCTGAGCATGCGCCACGTATAGGGCTCTGATGAGGCCATGTGTCATCTTGGTAGCCCTTGATTTTTAGGCTACAACAGGATGGAGGGAGTAGTTCGAACAACAAACATTATTGCTGAGTATTGAACATTTCAAATCCCACTTATCAAAATTTTAAAAAGCCCGTGAATTAATGATAAAGGGTTGCGGTTAACCAAAAAACCGCTGCCCTTCACTACTTATAGGGCTTCGGTTTTTGGCTAATCGCATTCCTTCACTAAAAGAGCTGCGATTTTTGTGCTAACCGCAACCCCTCACTATTAAGGGCTGCGAATTTCAAAAAACGCAGCCCTTGCATCGTAGCCCTTGCGTTTTTTTCCCACTAGTGATGGTTTCTTATATATTAAATAAATATAGAAGATTATTTCTAATTATAGATAGTGTGAAGATTATAAGTGGGTAAGTTATAAAATTACAGAGGGAATAAGACATATGGACTCAGAAAGAATGCAAAAGATGTACAATTGTTTTGTGATTAGCGGATGTTTGTTAGGTTTTAGTTAATCATATTAGCTGTTAGTTGATTGCTCATTGTGTTTGTTAATTTAACTAGCTATTTGTATAAAATTATTCGGTAAGTAGCTGATTGATGATTGCTAATTAATTATGTAAAATCAGTAATAATGCCATTGCCATAATTTTTACTCTTGTACTTTTTGTTGCTTAAAAGATAAATATATTTGGTATTTATAACAAGAAATAATAATAAATAATAATTTAAACCACAACTGTAGATAATCATTATTTTCAAATTTTAAATTTTCAAATTAATGAGTTGATAATTTATAGATATATTAATTTTAAATCATTTTGCAAATTCTATGACTTGATAATTTACCTTTTCAATAGTTGAACAAGAGTGGAATGGACAAGCAGCAAAATAACAGTGAATTAATGGGTTTTAAGAAATTAACTAGTGTTTAGGCCCCGGGTGATTATAATTATTTTGAATTACTAATATTTTACTTTAAAATGATAATGCAAAAAATTACTTGATTTAGTGGTAAAGACTTTAATTAATATAGCGCAAGTTGTAACATTCACCCGTGTGTACCGTGTGGTAGGTACATCCGGGTAATCTGTTATATACATTTCGCGTGCTAGTTTATTATAAACCACATTTGCTTCAATGGTCACAGTGCGGCGCCTACGCGTCCTTCCTATTTTGCATAGAGGTCGGGGGTTCGACTCCTCACTTCAACCACAATTGCTCTTTTTAATTTAATTTTCATTTATTTTTTGATACAATTCATAATAATTTGTACAGTTCATACTTATTTGAACAACTTTCATAGTCATTTGGACATTTTCATATTCATTTATAAGCAGTTGAGTAGGTTTAATCAACGAGTACATAAAACTCAAATGAGTATGCTTATTTTATAAATCAAGAATACCATAATTAAAAACTTAAATAAAACCCCAACCCAACTCATACTCGTTTGCAAACTCATACTCATTTGACTTTATACTCATTTAGGTAACGCCTAGTCGTTTGAAAAACTTATACTCATTTGGAGTACTTAAACTCATTTGGAAAACTCATACTCATTTGAAAAATCCATACTCATTTGAAAAACTCATACTCATTTGGGTCTGTACTCATTTGACCAATTCATACTCATTTGGTGTACGTAGAAGTATGTACACCAAGGTGTACCTTTTACCATCTGTTAATATAGTGACTTGAAGTCTTCATATCAACTCTTATACCATGTATTTTTAATTCTTTTTATTGTATTATTGTATGTGGGGCACATCAATTAGACACTCTTAATAGATATCGACGCTATCACATCGCCATGTATTGCAATTCCTTGTTTAAGGACGCTTTTTAATATATTAGTATAAATATGTTAGATATAAGCTTACTTTGGTAAGGGTGATAATTTTTAAAAAAAACTTTAGGGCATAAATATAATTTCCTAATTTGTTTTCCAAACCTTTAATTCAAAAAGCTCATCCCCCAACTTTTCCAAAAAAGTTTTTTAAGCCCATTCAGCTATTATAAACCTCTTTTACCAAACACTCAAATTAGAGGATTAACTAGTGAAATCCTCTAATATTAGCACAAAAATCTATATTTTTGCCCCAAACCTCTTTTCATCAAACAAAACCTGTTATTTGAGAGTAGAAAAAGATAAGAGCAAGATAATGAGATAAGAATAACCAAGTAAATAATGTCAAAAG
Source organism: Beta vulgaris subsp. vulgaris (assembly GCF_026745355.1). Classification (NCBI taxonomy): domain Eukaryota; kingdom Viridiplantae; phylum Streptophyta; class Magnoliopsida; order Caryophyllales; family Amaranthaceae; genus Beta; species Beta vulgaris. Next base: position 27,066,166 of record NC_079207.1, on the reverse strand, counting down.
TGATGTTGAATAAACGGAATTTGTTACTGCTAAATGTAATTAGGGTAATGGTTTGAGGGTTTACGTTACTCTCAGCTAACGGTAATGTTTACTCCATCATCCAAACCAAACATAATAAGTTTGTATTTAAGCATCTGTTTGTGATTTATAAACTTTTTTACTCTAGTGGAAACAAAATAAATATCACAAATAAACGGATATAGTTGTTCCAAAACCGGATCAGTATATTACTTAATTCCAACCTTTTAACTGTAGGGATACTATTTTCGCAAATCTTCAAAATAAAAATTTAAACTTTAGGGGGAACTTTCAACTTCCAAATCCAATGAAAAACTAAAGTCTCGGTTGAATTCCAATTTTGACCTTGAAGAAGCTCGACACATAACTCAACTGAATAATTTCCATCAGGAGAGAGGGCCCAAAACATTTTGTAAGGGATATGATTACTAGGAATAAATAAATTGGCCACTACCTTAGAAATATCCCACTGTATAAATTGGGCAAGAAGAGATTTGTCCCATTGATGATCCTGATTAATAAAATAATTAACTTTCATACCTTCAGTCCCACTTACCAGAGGGAAGATATCCACAATAGGATAATTAAAAACTCATTCTCGTCATTCAGATTCCATATTAAACCCCTTTTTAATAGAGCATCTTAACCCCATAAGTTTACTCCATTGCTAGGAAACATTAGCTTTGACTTTATAAGAAAACAAATCATCCTCCTTTAAATACTTTTTTAAAACTAAATTTCCCAAAAGAGTTTAGGAAAAAACTAAAATCTTCCAAAGATGCTTGAGCTGGAGGGCAATATTATTAGTCTTAGCTTTCCTAAGCCCCAAACCTCCAATTTTTTTTAGGTCTAGAAATCTTATCCCAACTATAAATTTTGGAGATTTAGCATCCGAAACTTTATACCAAAAGAATTCCTATAACATTTACCAAGGGAAGATAGAACAATAAGGGGTAAAGTAAAACTTTGCATCTGATAATTAGCTTTCATTTCTAGATTAAATTGGATAACAATAGTTCTACCAGCCTGGGTTAAAGAATTTGCTTTTCATTGGGTCAGCTAAGAAGACAGTGTTTCTTGAATTTCAGCAAATATAGTATTCGTTACTTTACTACTATTAATTGAACAACCAAGATATTTTCCTGATGACAACGACTCCTTTATTTGCAAAATATTAGCAAAATCTATAGAAACTACTCCATAAATATTTTGAGTACATTATACTTATGAAAATTGACAAGCTAACATAACATTGAACAATACTTGTCCAAAATATTTTTAATAGTGCGACAACATTCTTCAAGAGTTTTAGCAAAACTCATAGTATCATCTGCAAATGTAAAAAAAAAAAGGAATTTTAACTCTCAAGTAACTTAATTTAAAGGAGAAATTGATAGAAAAGGCCTGAACTAAGGTCGATAATTTTTGAAAGGTACCAACTTTAGTTTAACCTATGGAGGTCCTAATTTTAGGGGGTATTGTTTTTTATAGGACCCTTGAAGTTTTTAACCTGCTAGAGCAGGTTACATTCACGTGATTTCATTTACAATCACGTGACTCCTTCATTCTTTTCTTCTTTACCGTTTCTTCCTTTTAATTCATCCTGCCATAGAACCCCTAATTCATGAAATTGTAAAAAAAAAAAATCTGAAAACTTAAAATCATCATAGTTTGAGTTCCTCGATTTAGAAGTCCAAAAAAGAATTCAAACCACATCATGATTACCCTATATTCCCCAATTTACAATTTTTGGCACAAATTCACAACCACCCACAAATTCATTTTGTTGTCGTGTTCTATGGCGGCGAGTTCGTGTTCTTCTTCAAAGAAATGGAGGAAATAAATCTCTGCCACTGATGAAGGAAATGGAGGGAGAATGAGGAAAAAGAAAGGAGGACAATGGGAAAAATATGCTGCCACCGGTGGCTCTGTTTTGATTCAAGAAGATAGAAGAATGATTGGAGAATGAAATGAAGACATTTGAAATGAAGGAGAGAATGGATACGTCTGTTAATGGACAATGAGCAAATTCAATTATGGGAGTTGTCGATTACTAATTGTTGCGTGGGATGAGGGAAGTTGTATTTTAGAAATTTGGGATGTGACGGCGGTATAACGTGGGGAAGAAGAGCAGCGAAGGTGATTAGGTGAGGGTGTGAAAGAAGAGCAATGAAGGTGAGGGTGGTGGTTGAAGAAGGAGAAGGCTAAAAGAAGAAGAAGATGGATGAGAGTGTCACATGGGGTTTAAAGGGACCCACGTTTAAATTTTTTTGACCTATTAAGCAGGTATCAAGTCACTAAGGCCCTCTTAAAGTTATGACCCCTCATAGTTAGGACCTGCACAGGTTAATTTAAAGTCGGTACCTTTTAAAAATTATCGGTCAAAATTCAGACCTCTCCTATCAATTTTTCCTAATTTAAAACCAATAGATTTTGTTCCCATTCAACTTGCTTGATGCGATTCACGAGCAAAGATTTCTGCATGCAAAATAGAAACATAAAGGAGATAAAACTTTCACAAGGAATACCATTAACCAAAATGAAAAGAGACCGTTGTGATACATTGTCTTAACCACTCTATCCAACGAGAGTAGAACCCCAACTTTTCAAGAGTAATAAAAACGAAATTCCACTCTAAACGATTATGCTATTTTCATATCTAATTTCACAGCTATCCCACCTTCTAGGCCTTTTTTATTTTAATAAGATGAAAAACTTCATGAGCCAGCAAAACATTATCTTGTATTAACCTTTTCAGGAACAAAAGCACCCTGCAAAGGATGAATATTCTTACCCATAACAACCTTTTACCTATTAGCCATGATTTTAGATATAATCTTGAAAATTGTGGAACAAAGACTAATCGGCCGAATATGGTTAAGATTAGAGAGATTATCAATCTTTGGTACTAATGTAAGAAGTATGATACATATCCTTTAGAATCTTGCCTAAATACAAAAAAGTCTTAACGACTCTAAAAACTAATTTACCAACTGAAGACCAATATTTTTAAAAACAGAATTGTGGATAACCATCTAGCCTAGGAGTTTTATCAGGTGCTAAATCAAAAGAAGCAATTCTAACTTCCTCAAAAGTTATATCCATACATTAAATATAATTAGTCCTCATCTGAGACTATTTCATCCAACAATTCAAAATCAGAGCCAAAAGTCATTGCATAAAAGCGCTAGTAATACATACTTCAATACTCTTAGTGTGAGTAATAGGGTTATTTTAAGGATCTCGAATTGTTTAAATTGAATTCCGATTTCTCCTAATAGAAGCACAAGTATGATAATATTTAGTATTAGTATCACTAAACTTAATATGTTTTGATTTTGCTTTTACCTTCCAATGCAAACCTTGAAAATGTAGTAACTTACTTTGCTTTGCCAACAAAATTATTTTTGGAAACCTATTAGAAATGGACAACTCTCATTATTTTCTAAGTCACTTTGGATAGACTTTAACTTTTCTTCCAGTATCCTAAGTTATCTAAAAATGTTTTGGAAACGATTTGTTAACCATAATTTCGCTTTTTCATTAAGGAGCTTACGTTTTATGGTAAATCAATACATATGAGATCCTTGAAATTGAGTACACCATGTTTTTAATCAAACAATCAAAATGCATTTATCTAATCGCTCGAGAATATTATTAGGGCCATGAGATTTTTTTCCCGCCACTTATAAAAATTACACTTAAATGGTAATTCTATACACTCTGCTGAACCAAATAACATGTTCATATATGTTAATCTAGAGAATCTAAATTTTTATCCTCCCAACTTATCGAGATGAAAACTAGCTAAGCTCATTAGAGTCACCCAATATAATAAGCGGACTACTTAACCAACTGAGATAAGAAATCAACTCATCCTAAAAAAAATTATGATGGAAACATCTACGGCTTGATTTTAAAATTTTGATTGGTGAAATCACCAATAAGCAGTGTTGAAAGGCTGACCCCACAATAACGCACTAGACATGACGCGGAGAATGGGAAGCAAAGATGTTAATCATTATCACCACCTTACCATCAACGGTAAGCAAAGAAACTAGAACGCAAACATCCCAATCAAGCAATGCACCAGCCAGCGGGACATCAAATCCAACAAAAATATACACACAGAACCTAGAAACCCTAGCGTGAACATCTAATTTGAACTTGAATGGAAGAAACATGAATCCTTCAATCCAGTCTAACGATTGTAACGAGATTTCTAAATCAGATGCAAACAAGATTTCTAAAACATCTAGGAAATGAGACAATTTATTCTCATCAATTTGGTATTTCTTGAAATTGAGGAAATTTTTTGTGAAATTATAATCTCCATTTGGGGGGATTTTTTGTAGAGAACTGGATTCCGATAGTTACTACCAAGACCAAAATTAGGCCATTAATGAAACAAACCAGGGAGAATTTGGCGAGCTTGGATGCGAACAGATTGGAAAAATTGAATTGGGGAAATTTTGTTTAACTAGGGTCACTATTTTAAAATTAATGAAGGCTTTTTTTTCTGAGTTTTCTCTTTTTCTCTTTTTCTCTTTTTCTCTCTAACTCTTTGTCTCTCCTGGTATAATCGAACACATGGTGAAATACTGAAATGAGTTATATTCTATTTTTCGGTACCTATGATTTTTGTTGAGTGATAACTCCTGCAACTTTTTTCTTGTAACTTACCCACTTAAAAATTCTAAAATTTGACATTGGACTGGAACTTTTGAAGCGGGATTCTAACACATTCTAGATAATGACAAATTGAACGAATTAGACGTCATGACAGAGTGGGACTGATGTCATCATGAATTCTCAAGTAAAAAGGCTCGTCTTGTGGTGTATGTGGAACTGTGGACTATGGTAGTGGTAGATAAGCTATAATCAAATCTTTGAAAGAGGCTCTTAAAGAAAAGGGTAAAATACTAAAAGTTTGTAAAGTTGAAAGCCAAAAGTTGGGACCAATGCAGCCATGCGTGTGTCTAACAAAGCCGAAGTGTCGTCCGGGCCTAGAGCCCCCTCTTTTTTCCTGATTTTTATATTGCATCTCCCAACTCACTAAGCAATGTAAACTGCGAAGAAGTTGATTAACCGTGGTCATTACTTAATGTTTTTGAAATCGAAAGTGAGAATTTTACTGTATTCTTTACTCTATAGATAATAGATAGGTTATATATATTAAGGATAAGGTATCTAAACTTCTTAGGTCTCTTGACCATTCAATTCATGTTATTCAAATAATGAACCTGTGTGGTATCCATTTAAACCGAACTTTGTTACACTCTATTAGGGATGGCAATGGATTGGAGATGGATCGGGTGAAGCTCCATCCGCCCCATCACCCGCGACCCAAAACTCTATCCATACCATCCATCACTCGCCAAAATTTCACCCATATCCGCTCCATCAATCATCCTGCGGGTGGAACAAGTGAGAAACGGGTGATACTATGAACAAAAACTATTTTTTAGATTTAACAATTTTAAAGAAATTAGTACATGAAAAACAATCATAGTCTCATAGATTAACAATAAAAAGACAAAAATATCAATCTTATTACACACTAATTATCCCTTGAAAAATTATTTTTTTAATTATCTTAAATGACATGTGACAGTATATATATATATATATATATTTGATATTAGTGGATGGATAGATAGAACGGGTGATGGGTACAAAAAATATCATCCATATCCGACCCTACCCACCATCCAATCCATCCATCACCCGCATCACCGTGGGTGACCACCCATTTATTCGGGGCGGGTGGGTGGATAAAACAATCACCCGTGAATAATTGTCATCTCTACACTCCATCAATTAAATTAGTTGCCATGATATGTATTTATGCATGTTTCAGTTATTATCCATGAAAACCATGAGTTGGAATGTTTAAGAGGATAAAATATAGAGTGTAAATTAGGTGTAAATTTTTAATGGTTACGTAGTATTAGCACGTATTTGACTATCTCATTGTAAATAGTTTTAGTTTTGATTTTTCTTTTTAATGTCACCAACAAGTATTTAGAAGAAAACTCCTAAATCTAATTGTATATTTAGAAAACTGTAGGGATATCTTAGGGATTTATCCAATGTAAATTTTCCCATTATGATTTCATAATTGATCAATGAAACAATGAATTGAGTTCAAGGATGAAGGTACAAATATGATTAAGAATCAAATTCGCCCATTATTCACATATGCTCAATACGATTCAGGGTATAGTTTTATGCAAATTAATTAATAAATAATCAAGTAATATGTTCCAAATTCTAAAAATTAAGGATTTTTTGATGGGACTAATCCCAACTTTGAACGACCCCCCCAAAACAGTTTCACCTTTCATAAATTTGGGAATAATCTCACCTTTAAGATGCGTCTCCTCAAAATGGACCCTTACTTGTTGGTAAACTGCAAATGTAGGTTTTCTCTTTTCTCCCTCCTCCACTTCTTCTCCTACACATCTACCACCACCTAGCCACCCTAGCCCTGCAATCCCACCCCCACTCCCACAACAAACCCAAATCCCTCACCCCCTGCCAACACCACCACCCCACCCCTATAGCCCCTCCCCACCAGTTCCCCACCCCCTCCGCTGCAAACCCCCTTCCCTCGCAAAACCCCCTCCACCGCAAACCCCCCCTCCCATACAAACCTCCTCCCCTGCAACCCCTTCCCCCCTGCAAACCCCCTACCCTCGCTAACCCCTCAACCCCCCCGCTTTCCCGGCGACCCACCCCCTTTCGCGCTCTTCCACAGCAGACCCCCATCCCTTCTTATTCTTCCTCTTTCTCCTTTCTTCCTCTTTCTCCCTACTCTAGAAATTCAAAAAGAATCGTTTTGTGGGAAGGGGCGGCGGAGACATGGGAGAAGGGAGTGGTCGGAGACAAAGATTTGGGTGGGCGGTGGTTGTCTGCCTGTAGGGGTAGGGTGGGGGTTTTATTGCGAGTGGGGGGGGGAGAAGGGTGGTGGGAGGATTTTTTTTATAAAAAAAAAATACAATGTGAGCCATCACCTTTTTGAACCGGTGGCCAGTAAAAAGGCCTATTTTTGACGAATGTCTCACAAAGGTGCGATTATTCCCAAATTTATGGAAGGTAGGACTGTTTTGGGAGGATCGTTAAAAGGTGTGATTATTCCCATCAAAAAATTTAGAAATTAATCTATGTTGCTTTATTACAAGTAAAAATCTAAACTTTTAGTGATATGTTTAGTAAGCAATCTAATTTCTAGGAACCTAATCCAATTATCCAAATTATCTGACTTTAATATTGGAACATTGTTTAGGTATTTGATTAGCGGAAATAAACATAGGAGGTGTTGAAAGCATTTAAAAATATTCAACCTATACCTTCTTCTTTTTTACCAAGGAGAGAAAAAAGTTAGGCTAACCACCTATCGAGGAGGTCAACCTAAAACATCCTTTCGGACCAAAAGGAAAAAATAATGAAAATCAAAATCTTACGGCGGGAGAAAAATTGTTGGACTACTATAAAAGTGCCCCCTTAGAAGCCGTAAAATCCGAAGCCTTATTTCTATCTCCTCCAATGTATCAAATGCTAACTTACCAAAACACCTGTTACCTACATTAGTAATAATATAGTCAATACAACAAGGAGCCACAATCTTCCTAGACGAGGCCTAAATAACTTGACTAAATTCCCTTCAAGAATTATTCTAGAAAGTGTTAGAGATTAATCTATAAAAATTTAGATGTGTAATGAAACATGAACTGATGTATCTAGAAACATCTTGTATAAATCAAATATATTAGACAAGTGTAGAGAAATCTAGAAACTAGAACTACAACAACTATAAATATGTGTTGTATGTGCATGAGTTGAAAGGTGAGCCAAACAAGAGAGCTCCACACAAGACATTAGGAAAGGTAGAAACAAAGGGTTCTACCAAGGCGAATGGGAGACATGAGCTCTCACAAACACACTTGTACAAATAATTATCAATGAAAATACAATTTCATGATACTATTCGGGCCCGTCAAAACTTCCATGTGCGCCACAGATTCTATCAAGGTTAAGACTAAGAGCATAGAGAATGTCTTATCTAGCAGCCCAAGCCTCTGTTTAAAGGATGGAAAGGTTATAATTAACTAAATTAGCCCCAACATAGATCACATCACAAGACTTATTGCTAATAATGAAACCACTCGCTGCTCTCCCATCCTAGAAACATGGGGGGGGGGGGGAAGCAAACCGCTTAGGAGTAGGAATATTAGAAGAACACTTACTGGCTAGAAAAGAAGGAATAAGGAGTTTTGATCAAAATACTGAGCACGTTTCAAATCCATCTAGAATTTTCTTTTTCTGTGACAAAAGCCGAATGACGGTCATCCTTAAACATCAATTGATTATGCACAAACCAGATAAACAACCAGAAAATGGGAATGACAGCCATACTATCTAAACCAACTCTATTCTTCAATCATCGTCTCTCGAGTCGAATCACTAGGAGAATAAATAGGCTACGAACCTATAGAAATGAGGATATTATAAGTATCTAGCATAAAAAACACTAGGAGAATAAATAAATCATCGCCTCTCAAGTCGAATCACAAAGCACACAATGTAGAGGGCTAAAAATATGGCTTTTTTTTTCAATCGATCCTTGGTTGAGAGACCCTTCAGGGAAATTTTCCAGAGAAAAGAACTTACTTTAGTAGGAACATTAATATCCTAAATCCAAGAGAAATATACCCTCTCCAATCAGGCAATCACTCTATACCGTACAAAAAATGAGCCGATGATCTCAGCGAGAAGAGGCTATTCGTAGAGATTCGCCAAAATTATTTGTCAGAAGTTTGATGAGCAGGAATATAGATCGCCTCAATGCAAGAAACCATGTTTGGGAGTAACGAAATAATATGGAGCTGCCTGTTCCAGCCAATTTGGTCCACCATGACATCTTTAACTTTCAAAGGGGTAAAATTAGGATGAGGACTAATGAATTCACTAATTGGATAAGCAAAAGACCAATTGTCTTCCTGCGAGCGTGTTTCCATTCGCATATGCGGGATGAGATCGTATTTGAGTAACTCATTGTAAAATTTTGTATTGAAAATGATTTGATTTGAAAGAAGTCGTCAACAAGTCTTTAAAGAAAGACTCATAAACGTAATTTGATATTGAAAAATCAAAATAAAGCGACAAATTAGGGACATTTGAAATTTAAATTTCCCCGTATTGGCTCCATAGATGGTCAATGAAACAAAATTTAGTTCGAGGGTGAGGGTACGAACATGGTTAGAAACCACATTCGCTCATTGCTGGTCTCTACTAAATATTGATTCACGTCATGTATTATGCAAAATAATACGAGAGAATATTTTCATACACACTAAAAATAGATTCGTCTAGGTTAGCTCATGAAACACATAAAAATAGTTTTTTTAGTGATATGGTATTAACCAATCAAATTATACGAAACCTAGCAGGTTGCTCGAATTAGTATATTAATATTAGAACATTTCTTTAGGTTTTGATTAGCAATAATAACATGTGATGTGATGAATGCATTAACAGGACAATCATATAGCAACATATATGTAAAATAAAGAAAAGGGTTAGAATGTACAAAAAGAACGTTTTTATGTTAGGAAAAATGGAAACTAATAATCCCACCTTTGCCACTTCTGCTCAATACAATCCCACCTCTTCCAAAATCTGGAAACAATCCTTCCATAATATACCTCATCTTCTCAAAATGAGCCTTTACCTCTAAGCAATTTAACAACTTATATTTTTTGTTTGTCCTTTAATCTCTCTCTTCCCACCTTACATTCTTCTTTCATGGCGGCCCCTCCATCACCACCATGGGCACCACCACCACCCCCTGCCGCCTCCACACCATCATAACACACTAGTAGAAAAAGGACGATTTGCGTCCCCTGATTTGCGTCGCACAGACACGGAAGTGACGCAAAAAACCTATTTGCGTCGCATGTTATAAGGAAATGTCGCAAAAGACAACCTATGTGCGTCGTATCTAACTAACGTGTGACGCAAAATAACTATGTGCGTCGCATGAAGCCCATGGTGCGACGCACATAACAGAAGCTATGCGCGTCGTACCGACCCATTGTGCGACGCACATTAAAAGCCCAATCCAACTATACGCGTGTAGCGTGTTATACTTGCTCCTCCTCAGATCCAACCCTAATTCTCTCTCCAACTCCTCTCTCTCTCCAACTCCGCAGAATACATTCTCTCTCTCAGATCCAACTCCTCTCTCTCTCTCTCACTACTCCTCTCTCTCTCTCTCTCTCAGATCTCCTCCTCTCTTTCATTAACTCTGACCATTCTCCTAATTCCTCCATCAAAATACAACAAAGATTAACTCAGATCTCCTAACTCGTACCGACCCATTGTGCGACGCAATTTTATTTTCATTTGTTGTTTTGAAGATTTGTTTGAAGGATTGAAGATATATGTGTACGATTTACCAGCAAAATACAACAAAGATTGGCTAATTAACAAGAGATGCAAGAGTCATTTATTCGCATCTGAAGTCGCTATTCACAGGTTCGTTTTTTTAGATCTACAATTTCGTTGTTTCATTTTTTCATTGTTTAAAATCTAATTTTTTTCATTGTTTAAATCTACAATTTCGTTGTTTCATTTTTTCATGTTTTCAGATCTACAATTTTTTCCTTTCGTTTTTTCATTTTACGTTGTTTAGATCTAATTTTTTCATTGTTTCGAGTTTTGTACATCTGAAATTATGTTCTGTTTTTTTACTTTTTATATCTGATTTTTTATTGATTTTTTTTTCTTATTTTCATTTGCAGATCTGTTTTTGGTTTATCTGGAACGAAGTTCTCTTCGTCTGAAATGGAAGGAAATTGAAGAAACGTTCGTTTTGTTTCGACTTCGCATCTCTCTACTCTAAATCTCGTTGTGTTAATATCTGATTTTTTCATTGTTCGAGTTGTAAATTATTGAATTTTTGTGCTTTATTGTTTTGTGTTGGAGTTGTAAATTATGAATTTTGTTGGTTTATCCTGTTCAATTCGCTTCTTCTACTATTCAAGAATCCTCTTTGTTTTTCTTCGAATGTTCAATATTTAGCAGAACTAAATTGTCTTATTGCTCTCTTTACATTGCGTTTATTAATACTGTCATTGAAGCAACATGATTTGAGAATTGATTTGTTATTATTATGAAGAGAAAATTTATGAAGTTTAGTAGTAATATTGTCATTTCGGTTGTCTTAGTTCTGAATTTTTTTTTTATTAAAATAGGAATGTGCGTCGCACATTGTGTAGGGTGTGACGCACAATTAATTTTTTTTAATATTAAAATAGGAATTTGCGTCGCACGTAGCCCAAGGTGCGACGCAAATAGCTGAACCATTTGCGTCGTTTTCGCATACGACGCAGATTATTTCTGAGTCATTTGCGTCGAGGGCTTTGGCGTCGCACCAAAGTCCGACGCAAATAGGCGCCTCACATCCGACGCAAATTGCCTTTTCTGTACTAGTGACACCTACACCAAAACCCCTTCCTGGAATCCTCCACCTCGAAACCCATACCCTTAGCCCGAAAACACCACTCCCACAACCATTGACCCCACAACAACTAACCCCCACAACCCATGGCCGCCCTTTGGACCGATTCTCACCCCACCCTTGTCTTTTCATTTGACCATTACCCTACCTAGACACCACCAATTACCACACCAACCACCTTAAATCCCCACGCACCCCACCCCATGACCACCAACCCGCCACCGGAACTAGCCAACAAAACTAGGGAAAAGGGTTAGGGGTGGGGTTAGTTGTCGTCAACGGGAGGGAAATGGTCTGGTTGTGAGAACGGGATGGACTGTGAGGTTGGGTTCGGTAGGGAACGAATCGGGGAAGAGGAATTGGGGAAGGGGAGGTAATCGGGAAAAGGGAAGAGGGAAGGGGAGGTAATCGAGGAAGAGGGAAGGGTAGGAGATGGGGTCCCCCCGACAGCAGGAAGGGCAGGGGAGGGTGGTTGGGGAAGAGGGAATGGGGATGGGAGCTCCGGCAGGGGAGGAAGTGGCAAAAACTTGTTTTTTTTTTTTTTCAAAAAATTCCTTTATTTTAAAAAAACCAATCAGAAGGTGACACATGGCAAATCACCTTCTAAAACAAGTTATCAATTTCCCAAACCAGTAAAAGGCTCATTTTGAAAGGATGGGGTATGAAGGTGGGATTGTTTCCAAATTTCGAAGAGGTAGGATTGTTTTGAGCAGAAGTAGCAAAGGTGGGATTAAAGTTTCCATTTTTCCTTTACATTAAAGATCTACATCAAGAAAGAAATAGTGGTAACTTCAATATAAGAATAAAATATTTATTCAAGTACCCTCAAGATTATACCGTGGCTTGAGTGTGAGAGATTGACAACCTTGTGGACAAGCAATCGTGAAACCTGAAGATATGAGCGTGTACATGAATGTCTGAAAGTGTTTGTTTGTATGTGTTTTATTTAAAAATAAGTGTTTATGTTTGTAGGTTTAAAAAGTATGAGAGTGTTTAGGGAGGTTTTGTAGAAAGTTTTCGTTAAAGTGTCAAAGGTGTGAAAGTCATAATGTGAAAAGTGTTTTTTAATTTGGAAAACCCTCATGTCACTAGTAGAATAAATGCTATTTGCTGCGGTAATATTGCTGCGGTTTTACCCATACGCAGCAATATATCACGTAAAAAATAATATAAAATATAAAATAAATATATTGCTGCGGTTTCGACTGAAAACCGCAGCAATATGGGTCAACAGGAATTTTTTTGAAAAAACATTGACTATTTAGCGAGATATATTGCTGCGGTTTTTGTCAAAAACCGCAGCAATATATTAAAATAATATAAAAATATATTGCTGCGGTTTTTGAGAAAAAACCGCAGCAATATCTTTAAAAATAAATATAAAAGGCGTGCTAGTTAGGGTTTTTTCTCTCATTTGATCTTTCCATTCAGCGCCTCTCCTTTCTCCTTCGACGGTCGTCCCTCGTCGTTCTCCTTCAACGGTCGTCCCTCGTCGTTCTCCTTCGACGGTCGTCCCTCGTCGTTCTCTTTCCACTTTCGTTGGAAATGGGACGAAGAACAACTAACTCTCCTCGTCGATCTCCTTCGATGCTCCTCGTCGATCTCCTTCCACACCGTCGAATATGCATTTCGCTTCATCAACACCGCCGTCTGTAGCAGTTCCTCGACATGGATGGCCGGTTCTTCGAACTCCTTCGTCGCCTCGTCGGCCGTTCAGAGCCCGAAGTTGGCCTTCGGCGGTTCTTCAACTCTAGGCCTTCTTAGTTTTTTTTTTCTTCTTTTAAATTTAAACTTATGTATTTTTCATTTTTTTTTATTTTAATTTTAATTTAGATCGAAATATCTGGTTGTTGATGATGAATCCGGTTCCGGTGATGATGAATCGACGAGAGGCGAGCGAATTTCAACCAGATTTCGTTCGATTTTTTTCGTGTTGGTGATGAATCCGGTTCCGGTGTTGTTGGCGAGCCTGAACCTTTTTTTTGGATTTTTTTTTTCTTTTTTTTCGTTTCCAGATCTGTGATTTTTTTATTTTTAGGATTTTATTTTTATTTTTGTCGTTTTTTAGATATGGTTTTAGATTTTTTTTTGTTATTTTAGAGATCAGTTTCTTATTTTTATTTTTGTTTTTTTAATTAGTCTAAGTTGTAATAGTTGCTTATTTTTGTTTTTACTTTTTGATTTTTTGTATTATGTATGTAATTAGTTTTTTTTAGTTTTATATATTAATGAAATTCATGTTATTTTATCTTCATTTTGTATGTGAATTCGATGGATTGTGGATGGGTTAGTGGTATGGTTTTAATATTTCAAATTTAATTGCAAAATTTCAAAAAAAAAAAAATTTTTTTTTTTACCTGTACCAGTACCTATTGCTGCGGTTCTGGGCCAGGAACCGCAGCAATATTACCTTTTTGGGACACCTTATTTCACCACAATTTTATATTGCTGCGGTTTGGTCATTAAAACGCTTTCAAAACCGCAGCAATATTACGTAATATTGCTGCGGTTTAAAACCGCAGCAATATTATTAATACCTATTGCTGCGCCCTTAATTGCTGCGCGCCCTATTCCGCAGCAATAGGGCACTTTTTAACCGCAGCAAGTAGGGTTTTTTCTACTAGTGTGTATTTATATGAAAATATTTAAAAAGATAGAAAAGAAGGTTGCACATCACGCAGAGGAGTGCACCAGCCGCACAACTTTGTGTGACATATAGTGCCACGTGTTAGGTGCAGATTGGTGTGCCTGAAACAGCTAAACCCTGTGCGTTGGGCGCACCGCCATGTTTTTGACGCGTCTTGAAATCTTTTTATAAAACACGATTTAATGATTTTCTTTAATCTGTTTAATTTGAAAATCTGATTTTACGAGTTAAAAGTCCGATTTTAATTATAAAAATATTTTATAAAATATTTATTAAAATTAAAAAATTAATTATCATGAATAATTAATTATGATTGGGCTCAAAACTTTACTTATAGACTCAAAATGCAATTAATTATCATGAATAATTAACTAGGCTTTGAATCACGATTTTGGGTCATTAAACATAAACTTTCACAATATCAAAATAGTTTTGAGATGGCTTTTCATACTCCTTCCCCTTGGATTGGACCAATTAAGACGCGATATGTTTCATCATCAGATCCTTAGATGGGGAAAACAATTTTGTGTCCATAGAAGCCCATATATTGTCTAATTTTCAAGAAACCAAAATTCAAAGTATACTGTGTTAGGATGGACAACGATTCTAAACGCTCTGTAGTTCTGAACTGATCTATATACATCGGTCGTCGCAAAGAAAGTCGGTATGTAGGACAATAACTACAAGCAATCTGACTACCCACATAAGAAGATGTTAGCTGATAGGTGCAAACAACTCAAACGAAAAAGCACTAATATTGCAAAGATGCAAACTTAGACTCCCAAAGGATGCATGATACGGTATGTAAGAAATAAGGTTATGCAAAGCTAAGGAGAAATGACACATTATGTAAGGTTAGGGTTATGTAAGACTACGATGTATTTAATGCATAATAAGGTCAGGGTTTTGCAAGGTTAGTAGATATAGATAGGTAAAGAGGTAAAATGATTAGAAATATATAGAATGATTTCGAAAACTTTTTTTAGTAAATAATTGGGGCCCGTAAATAAGGTCCGCAGGTTACAACTTTTCAGGTGTTTGATTTGATTTGAGGAACCACCACATTTATAGGAAGCCTCCACTTTGGGTAAGCTTGTCTTTAATTAGGCTTGAGCGTACAGAGTATTCGCTGGGGATTCTTCTTTGGGAAGTTGATTTAAGCAAAGTTAGATATTTCCAGAAAACATGGAATTTTTGGAGAGTGCTTCAGGGGAAAGGAGAGCTTTGATTGTAAAATATATGGGTTTAAATTTATGACTCATATATATGTAGGTGGAAAAAGGCTTTTGGCGTAGCTAGGTTCAGACTCGATTCTATGTTGGGATCTAAAAAGAGTATGCTCTTGAATTCTAGAAGTCAAGTTATTGTACCTTGATTAATTTCATTTTATTGAAGTGGTCGGGACTCGATATGAGGATTCTTACGTATCCTTGCGGAATCAGACCATTCGTAGTTCTGGATGTGATTGAATTTTTTTTATGTGCGCTAACTTTTTGCCTACCTTTCGGGTTTTCAACCTAACGGACTTAGAAAATACCTTGAATAGGGAGTTACGGTTAAGCCTGAGGTTTTGATGAAGATTTAATTGGTTGGGATAAGGTAAATACTACGAGAAATCCATAAGAGGGGGCCCAACTATTACCCATTTTCTTTTATAGGTCCCAACTATGGATTATTCCCTACAGGTCCCAAGTTTACCATCTTGTAATTTTTATAAGTCCTTAATTACTTATAAATGGTTTAAAAGGTATGATTTTAAAATGTTGGCCCCATTTTATAGGGTTTTGTCACTTGCTTGAAGTGTTTGAAGATGGTAAACATTTAAAAATCTTACCTTCTAAACCGATTATAAGTAATAAGGACCTATGAAAATCACAAGAAAGTAAACTTGGGACCTGTAGGGAATAATCCATGGTTAGGACTTGTAAAAGAAAATGGGTAATAGTTGAGCTCTCTCTTTAAGACAATGGATAGTTTTTAAGGGTTTGATGGATTGAAGGATTTGAATGTGGGGTAGAACTTGTGTACAAGCCCCCTAGCTTAACTTTTTATTTTTCGCTTTTTTGTTTGCTTTTGTTCTTTTCTTTTTTTCGCATTTTGAAATTTTGAATTTTTTATTTTTGCCCGACATTGGTTTTTTTTTTTATGTAGTATTGGAAGATTTGAAGGATATTTTGTGGAGCTTGAAGGATTGTTGTTACTCTTCTTGAAAAAGTAGTTGTTATTGTAACCCTTACTCTTTGACGCTTACCTTATAGAGTTTCATGAAAGACTCTATGGGGTGGAATTTGATGTGATCTCCACACTTAGGCTGCAAGTTACGTATCACTATCGAACTTGGTCCTCTTCAGTTGGCCCGTTAGTGATTTGTGACAAAGTCTTCATTGGAGTTTTGTTTCATTAACTCCAAATCACGTAGACCAATGGGAAGCTGGGTGTTATAAATGTATTGTTTGTGCAACTCTCCTCTGATGTATTCCCAATCATTCATCTTTGTCTTGTTTAGTGTCATGCATTTGAGAGCCATAGATATGGAGAAACTCTCATATGATCATTTAGGGAGCTTTTACCTCAGTTCAGGATCAATGTTTCAAGGCCATGAGCCTGACCCTCGAGTGCAGGACTTGACTAGATCAATTTCTCGAGTTTTTCGAACCTCAAATCTCACTTGGACTTTATTGGTGGTGGTGGTGGTGGTGGTGGTGGTGGAGTGTCCTCCTCTTAACTATCCTCGATTTTAAGTTTTTATCTCAGCACCTTGATTCCTTTGTCTTGTTTCAAGACGAGAGTTCATCAGTTGAAGCCGTGCCATGATGGCTAAGTTGTTCATTAGTGTTTCCCATTTCAGATGACGATTTAGAAGTTTTAGAAGATTCTTTTGAAAAAGTGAGGACGCGTTTGAAGAGTCTTGCAGTAGTTTGACCTTGTTGCCTATCGGTTCGATGTTCCTAAGCTATAAACTCACGACATGTCTTTAACATAAATCGAATGGACCTTGTAAATTATAGGTAGAATACGCATACTAGACTCAAAGCGGGCTAGATAATAAAGAAGGCTAGGTTTTGAACTTATATGTGGAATAAGAAGGCTAGACCTAAGGGTATGAATATGGCTTTCATAGTCCAAAGTCTTGTCTAGGTCTACACACTAGACTTAGGTGATGAACATTTTTTGTCCGAAAACATGACTAGGGCTTACATAGAGATGCAAACTAGACTTAGGAAATGAACTTTTATTGTGCTAAGACTTGACTAAGGTTTATATTGAGATGCAAACTAGACATAGGGAATGAACTTTTGTAGCCCGTAGATATGACTAGGGTTTTAATACTCGGTTAGGCATTTATTCAAATTATTTAAAATAATTTTAAATTTTATGTTCAAAACTCATTTTAAATTATTTCAAATCAATTTAGAGGGAATCATTTGGAGAAACATATAGTTTGAATTTTAAAGGTTATTTTAGTAATTTTTAAATCTTGAATTTGTCATATTTATTTAATTTTTTGTTCATTTTACTTTCATTTTTTTCATTTTTTTGTAATTTTCGTTCATTTTCATTGTTGAATTGGAATTGTATATGTATTTTTAGAGGTATATATATATATATATATATATATATATATATATATATTATTATGGTATATATATGTATAAAAGTTTTTTTATACAAAACTGTTTGTTTGCTGGGTATGAAAGTGAGCGTGAAAGGTGAGTGTTGTGATATGAAAAAGGTTGCAGACCTGCAGGTGGCAGTTCTGCAACTTTTTTTGGCAAAATGTTCGGCAAGCTGATGCGGTTCATGGGGAAAACCTCATTAGATTATGAGCTAATCTGATGCGGTTTTCCCCATGAACCGCATCAGATTATGGTTTTCTGATGCGGTTTTAGACCACATCAGAATTTATTAAACACCTGCTGCGAGCCCACCTGATACGGACCAAAACCGCATCTGAAAGGCCAGTTTTGACCGCATCAGGTGGGGTTTTTTCCACTCGTGAATTAGTTTTTTTTTGCTGGCTAGAGTGAGGGGGAACAACACATGGTACCTAGACAGTGGTTGTTCTAAGCATATGACTAGAGATAGATCAAGGTTTCTCTCACTCTCTAGCTATGATGGTGGAAGTGTGACTTTTAGTGACAACATAAAAGGCAACATAGTTGTCATGGGAAAAGTTGGTAAGTGATTGTCACATTCCATAGATAATGTTTTTCTAGTTGATGGTTTGAAGCATAATTTGTTGAGTATTTCCCAATTTTGTGATAAGGGGAACTTTGTGAAATTTAATAGTGCAAATGTTTGATCGTCAACAAAAGCACAAGGGATGTCGTGTTAGAAGGAACAAGGAAAAGGAACACATATGTTGTGGAACTTAATCTTGTTCACAAAAATAAGTTTACATGCCTTAGTGTTATTTATGATGATCCTTTTTTATGGCATATGCGTCTTAGACATGCTAGTTTTTCTTTGTTTGACAAACTTCATTCTAAAGAACTAGTTTTCGGTCTACCTTCAATTAAGTTTCATATAGATCGTGTTTGTGATGCGTGTGCTAAAGGGAAGCATGTTAGATCCTCCTTTATGTCTAAGAATGTGGTGAGTACCATAAGACCATTAGAGTTGATTCATATGGATTTGCGTGGATCAATGAAGATTTAAAGTAGGAGCGACAAGAAGTATGTGTTGGTTATTGTTGATGACTTCTCTATATTTACATGGGTTATTTTTCTTTCTAGCAAAGACGAGACTTATGAGGAGTTCCTTGTCTTTGCAAAGAAAGTTCAAAATTTGAGTGGTCAAAAATTGTTACACCTTAGATCCGATCATGACAAGGAATTTGAGATTTTTAAGTTTGATGACTTTAGTAGGGAAAATGGCTTGGACCACAATTTCTCCGCCCCTAGGACACCTCAACAAAATGGTGTTGTTGAAAGGAATAATAGAATGTTAGAGGAAATGGCTAGAACTATGTTGATAGCTAGTGGTCTTTCTATGAACTTTTGGGCCGAAGCCGTGAATATGGCTTGTCATATTATCAATCGTGCCATGTTGAGACCTCTGTTAAATAAAACTCCTTATGAGCTATATTTTGGTAAAAAGCCCAATTTTACATATTTCAGAACATTTGGATGTAAATGTTTTGTTCATAATAATGGGAAACAAAATCTTGGAAAATTTGATGCTAGAAGTGATGAAGCTGTATTTCTATGATATTCTTCAAGTAGCAAAGCTTATAGAGTTTATAATAAAAGGACTATGTGTGTAGAAGAAAGTGTGCATATTATTTTTAATGAAACAGATAAACTTGTTCCAAGCACACAGGTTAATGATGACTTCAAGATAGGTTTGGTATAAGACCAAATTCTCATTGATGAGACTTTGGAAGAAGAAGAAGTCATGGGAACAAAGCCTAAGCAATAACATCATATTCATGTTCCCAACGAAGAAGAAGAACTAGTTGAGGATACACAAGTGAATGAATCCACTATTGTTGAACTTGGTTCCCAAGAACAGGGAAGTGAAGATATATAATCAAGGAACTCTACAAGGAAATCAAGTTCCCATCCAGGATTTCCAACCAAAGCCTTGGAAACATCAGCGTTCCCATCCTATGGAACTCATAATCAGTGATATAAACAAGGGAACTCAGATAAGATCTCAAATTAGACATTTTTGTGCCTTTCATGATTTTCTTTCTATGTTGGATCCCAGGAACCATGAAGAAGCTCTCTCTGATGCTGATTGGATTGTAGCTATGCAAGATGAACTCCATCAATTTGAAAGGAACAAGGTTTGGCACCTTGAACCTAAACCTAAACACAAGAAGCTCTCTCTCCTGTTGCTAGATTGGAAGCTATTAGAATTTTTATTGCATTTGCTGCTTTCATGAGTTTCAAATTGTATCAAATGGATGCAAAATGTGCGTTTTTAATTGGTTATCTAAATGAAGAGATCTTTGCGGAAGAACCTTCGGGTTTTGAAAATAAAGATTTTCCTAAGTATTTAAGCTTGACAAAGCTCTCAAAGCAAGCTCCAAGAGTATGGTATGAAAGACTTTTAAAGTTCCTTCTTGAAAATGAGTTTAAAAGAGGAAAATTAGATACAACCTTATTTTTAAAATCAAAAGATAAACATTTATTAGTAGTTTAAATAAATGTTGATGATATTATATTTGGTGCCACTAATGAATCTTTATGTAAGGACTTTGGTAATCTCATGAGTAAAGAATTCGAAATGAGTATGATGGGTGAGCTCCATTTCTTCTTGGGGTTGCAAATCAAACAAATAGAAGAAGGAATAAACATCCATCAACAAAAGTACATTAAGGAACTGCCGAAAAAGTATGGTTTGGAGGCTTCTAAAGTAAATCATACACCAATGGGAACTTCAACTAGGTTAGATGAGGATGCTATATGAATGAGTGTGGATCAAACCAAGTATCGATGTATGATTGACTCAATATTATATCTAACTGCAAGTCGTCCTGATATTGCTTTCAATGTAGGTCTGTGTGCGAGGTTTCAAGCCAATCCAAAGGAATCTCATCTCACAGCAGAGAAGAGAATCCTAAGATACCTCAAAGGAACAGATGATTTGAGCTTGTTCAATTCGAGAAGTGATACCTTTGAATTAAGAGGATTTGCAGATGCTGACTATGCTAGAAATCTAGTCAATAGAAAGAGTATTTCAAGTATGGTTCAGTTCCTTAGTCATAGTTTAGTTTCATGAAGTACCAAGAAGCAAAACACAGTTACCTTATCTAGAGCTGAGGCTAAATATGTTGCAGCTGCAGCATGTTGTTCCCAAATGCTTTGGATAAAAACACAACTATGTAACTATGGAATTTACTTTGATTGTGTTCCTATCTATTGTGAGAATACTAGTGCTATTACTATTTCTAAAGATCCCGTGCATCATTCTAGAGTCAAGCATATTCATATTAGGCATCATTTTCTTAAGGACAATGTTGAAAAGGGTCACATTAAAATGGAATTTTTTGAAATTGAACGTCAGATTGCTGATATTCTGACTAAGCCCTTAAATAAAGATAGATTTGAAAAACTGAGACTTGAACTTGGCTTGATTAAGTTGAGATAATTGCTATAATCTTTCTCCATAATGCTTTGATTCTTTGGCATTATGTATGTGTGAATAAATTTGATGTTTGTATTTATTTAAATACATCACAACTTTTATATGATTATTTCATATGTATAAGTGAAAATGTCTGAAAACTGCTCACCAATATCCAATAATATTACCTGTTGTAGCCTAAAAATCAACGGCTACCCTTATGGCACGTGGCACTATCTCAGCCCTACATGTGGCATCTGTTTAGGCCAAGGAAGGTACAAAGGCCTGCAGGTTCTGTGGGCTAAAGTACACTTTTCTGAGGAAAGGTGTACTGAAAAGCTCCCTTGTGGCCCTATAATTGTACTTAGGCCCAATAAAATAAAGCCTGATTCAGCTAAAGGGTAAAATGTACTGACCAATCAGCGCTTGCCACGTGTCCTGATATTATTGCTTAGCCAATCAGATGCTCCAAAATTAGGGTGACATCAAGGTACAAAATTCATTTCAAACAGTATAAATAGTCCTTGAAATCAGGGGAAAGGTACGTTTTTCAGAGCATAGTACTGTTATTCTGCCATAAATTCTTCTCTCTCTCTCTACTTTCTCTCTCTAAAAGTTCCTTCACATCCCTGATATCTGACTTAAGCATCGGAGGGGGAAATACCACCCAAACCTCCAGGGTGGCTCCCTTTTTTGCAGGTTGCTGGTCAGAAGTTTGCACCGGGATTCGAGCCAATCATTGTTGCACAAGTCTCCAGTTTTAGAACCTATCTTTGGGAGTTGTGATATTTAATTACTAGTTTCATACTACGTAACATTTGGCGCCGTCTGTGGGGAGACGCAACAATGACGACTGTCATCATCGAATGTCGCAAGGAACAGAAGTTTTAGAGTTCAAGTGGAAGACATGTGGATGACGAGAGGCCACCCGTGGACGGGACAGAGGCCATGCTGCCGTTCATCTAGAGGGGAGGACTGTGACCCCCGTCATTCAGGAAAACCTTGATCGTCCAGTGACAGCTGGTCACTTGGAGAATGTTCAATATGATTTCCAGGCCAGGATGGCCGTGGTTATAGAGCAGATTAAGAACAATATGTTGTTCTTTCAGATAAGTCCAGGAGGAGAGGCAGCAGAACCAGTCAAAGGGAGATCCCAGGAGGGTCGTCCAGGGACTAGCCGGCCACCTCGGCCAAAGTTGACTAGGCCGCTTTCCAAGGGAAAGCAGCCAGCTGTTAGTGACTCCAGGAGGAAGATGGACTGGAGGTTGGTAGTCCGTCCAGGAGACAATATTCCCCCTACTGGCCACAAGATGGAGACTGATGCTAGGGAGTATCTGGAAGCCAAGAGGGCAGCAGCTCAGCAGCGTTCAGCCTCTGGTTTCACTCCTTATATGAAGGATCCGTCATTGAGACTCCCGTCGAGAATAGTGGCATGAAGCCATGGACCTTCAGCTTTCCAGCTTAGGCAAGAGAAAACAGTTCTGCAGCCAATGGTGTATAGGCGTCAGGCCTTAGCTAACACCTCTCTAATCCGGTACTAAAGCAGTACCGCTGGGAGCACATACCCATTGAGGGTCAGGTTAGGGCACTCCAGATCAACTGGCCAACTCCTTTCTCGGTCAGAATTATGGAGTCCCCTCCTTTCCCAAAGGTTAAGCTCCCGACCATTGAGCCTTTCGATGCAACAACAGATCCAGACGATCATCTATCAGCCTATAAGCATCAGATGTATGTCCAAGGGGTGGACGATGCTACTTGGTTAGAAGAATTTCCCAGCTACGTTGAAGGGAGTAGCACAGAAATGGTTTAACAATTTGCCGCCTAACTCAGTGAACAATTTCACTGAGCTCAGTATCCTGTTCACTAGTCACTTTGTGGCTAACCGTCAAGAACAAAAAACAAGCATGCACTTGGGTAAGGTGATTCAGGTCCTAAAGAGGCCTTGAGAGGTTATGTGAAGAGATTCAATCTAGAGGCATTGCAGATCTAAGATCTGAATGCGAGAGTGGCGTTTGACGCCTTCATCAGAGGTTTAAGACCAGGAAGCTTTAAGTTTGATTTGGTCAAGAAGAAAATCACCACTTTGAGAAGCTTTGAAGGAGGCTGAAGCATTCATTCATGCCACGGAGGTTTGTGCTGAGGCAAAACTGCCGGAGGTGAAGAAAGTAGAAGAGGCGGTTTAGCCAAAAAAGAATCCGCCCAAGAAAGCTGAAACTTGGGCAATGACTTCTTTGACCACCTCGTCCAAGAGGAGTAGGCGGTCTGAGCCGGCGGCCTCAGTTGAACCTATAGAGTTCAACAAAGATCAATATTCCATTCTTATGGAAATTAAAGATCAGCATGAGTTAAAGGCGCCGGCCAAATGAAGACGCCCTACCGTAATAGAGACAAAAGCAAGTATTGTCATTTCACAAGGATTGTGGCATGAAACCAATGAATGCAAGCACTTGAAGAGAGCATTAGAAGATTTGGCCGAAAGGGTAAGATGAACAATTATCTACCTTCGTCAGGAAGGAAATTCAGAAAGAGATAACCGTCAAGGAAGAAAGATGGATGGTGATAGCACGGATGATGAGTTGTAATGGTCATCTTCAGGAGGATTTGCGGCCGGAGGTCCAACAAATCGCGCCACAAAACTATTTAAGGGAACTCAGTCAGGTTATGCTCACTAACCAGGCCGAGTCTGATCCTTTCCCAAAATAGTGGTCAGCGAGCTGGACCGAGGAAGATAGACACCGCATGATGACCCCTAGTTGTGGAAATGAAGATTGCCAACCTCAGGGTTAGGCGAATTCTGATTGATACCGGAAGCTCTACTGATATAATCAGTGCTGATTGTTTGTCTCGGCTTGAAGTTTGATAAAAATGACTTGGTCTGTAAATCACCCTATAATCGGTTTTGGCGAGGGATCATCCATCCCATGGGGACCGTCACTCTACCCGTCAGGGTTGGGGAGAAAGATGTGCCAGGACGCTCTTTGTGAAATTTTTGGTAGTACGAGACTTGACGCTTATAATGTCATTCTCGGACGACCTACCTTAAATCACATCAAGGCTGTTATTGTGACCCACTTAATGCTAATGAAGTTTGAGTGTGATGGGGGGAAGATTGGATCTCTCTATGGAGATCAGCAAGCTGCTAGAGAATGCTACCTTACCACTCTCAAACCATCATCATGGAAAGAAAAGGCAGACATCCAAAGGTCCGGGAGGATGACTCGGCCGAGAAGTAAAGGGTCAGATTGTTGAGCTAAAGCAAGAAGTAGAGAAGGTTCAAATGCTACCTCTTCCTGAGAGCAAGCCGTCAATGCTCTTGCCCAGCAAGAAGAGAAGTGCTTGGCTATTAAAGAAGAAAAGAATTCATCTGAGGAGGTATGGCAATAATGAGTCTGGGACTAGAACGTCCGGACCGGTAGAAAGTCCGGTAGAAATTTGTTTAAACCAGATCGTCCAGAGAGACATTAAAGATTGGGTCCGTCCTGAATTCTGAGTCAAGGACGCCTTGATCAAGCTGTTAAGAATTTGAAGATGTTTTGCCTATACCGTAGAGGAAATGCCTGGGATAGATCCTGAGGTGGCGGTGCTATAGGCTAAACATTGAGCCGGGCAGAAGCCTATTCGGCAGAAGAAGAGGCATCTGGGCCGGCCAGAATCAGGCCGTTGATGAAGAGTTCAAAAGCTACTCAAATCTAAGTTCATCCGTGAAACTTATTATCCAGATTGGGTAGCAAATGTTGTGATGGTTCCGAAGCCGAATGGCACATGGAGGATGTGCGTTGATTACACGGATTTAAACAAGGCTTGTCCTAAGGACAGCTTTCCGTTGCCCAAGATCGATCGTCTGGTTGATTCTACAGCAGGTCATGCATTGCTGAGTTTCATGGACGCTTACTCAGGCTTCCACCAGATTCCCATGTGGCCAGACGACCAAGATAAAACCTCCTTCATTACAGAGAAAGGGTTGTATGGGTGGCTCCGGATGCCATTCGGCCTGAGAAATGCGCCGGCCACTTTTCAAAGGCTTATCAACACAGTGTTTTAGCCGCAGCTTGGGAGAAATATGGAAGCTTATATCGACGATATGATCATCAAAGTAGAGAAGAAAAGATCATCTGGACGATTTAAGGGAAATTTCCTCACTTTGAGGAAGTACAAGTTAAAGTCAATCCGCAGAAATGCGTATTCGGCGTAGTAGCGGGAAATTTCTGGGGTTTTTGGTTGATAGAGAGGGATTGAGGCCAATCCCGATAAAATTCAAGCTATCATGAATATGACTTCGCCGTCTAAAGTCAAAGAAGTTCAGCGTCTGACGGGCTGTTTGGCTGCTCTTGGACGGTTTCTTTCGAAATCAGGGGACAAATGTCACCATTTCTTTGCAACTATTAAAAAGAATGCCAAGTTTGAATGGACGAAAGAGGTTGAGGCCACGCTTCAGCAAGTTAAAGATCATCTTCGGCAGCTGCCTAGATTGATCAGTCCGGCCGAGGGAGAAAAATTGTACGTTTACCTTGTCGTGTCTCCATTCGCGGTAAGTATTGTTCTCTTGGCTGAGAGAGACTCAGTACAAATACCCGTCTATTTTGTAAGCCATGTATTGAAAGACGCGGAGAGCAGGTATTCGTCCATTGAGAAGTTCGGCCTGGCTCTGTTGATGGCCAGCCGAAGTTAAGGCCTTACTTCTAGCCCATAGCATTCTTGTTTAT
The DNA here is from genome assembly GCF_026745355.1 of Beta vulgaris subsp. vulgaris. NCBI lineage: Eukaryota > Viridiplantae > Streptophyta > Magnoliopsida > Caryophyllales > Amaranthaceae > Beta > Beta vulgaris. The sequence continues at coordinate 27,040,200 of NC_079207.1, read as the reverse complement.
ACAGATCAGCCACTGAGGCAAGTGTTGCATAAGATGGATGCATCTGGCGGATGTTGAAATGGGACGTTGAGTTTAATATGTTTGACTTAAAATTCGCGCCTCGAAAGGCAATCAAAGGGCAAGCTTTAGCTGGTTTCATTGTAGAGCTTACCCGGCCTGTAGTAGAAAGCGTCCAAGACCCAGCAGAGGGAAAGCGACATTGGACCCTAATGGTGGACGGATCCTCAACTGCGAATTGGGCGGGATCATTTTCCAATCACCAGAAGGGGATAAGTTTGAGTATGCAATGAAGTTCAAATTCCAGGCTTCAAACAATGAGGCAGAGTATGAAGCTCTCTTAGCCGGCATAAAAATGTGCAAAGCGGCTGGAGCGTTGGAGATTGAGGCTAAAACTGACTCTCTGCTGGTGGTCAGTCAAGTAAACGGAGACTTTAAGTGCAAAGAAGCGTCCATGAGTAAATATATGAACTTGGTCAAAAGGAGATCAAGTCTTTGAAGAGTTCGTCTTAGATCAAGTGCCTAGATCTGAAAATCATCAGGCTGATGCTCTTTTCAAGCTGGCCAGTTCGCTGAAGGGATGTCCCTAGAACAGTCTTCTGGGAGGTCAAGGCGGCCAAGAGCATTGAGGCCGAGGAAGTTCTGATTCTCAGCCGAGAAAATGAGTGGATGAGCCCATCATTGAATTAAGAAGACTGGCCGTTACTCTTGATCCTGTAGAAGCTAAGTATGTGAAAGCTAGGGACAAGTGGGTTGAGTTGTGGAATGAGACTCTATACAAAAAATCCTACAACCGGCCTTTCCTTAAGTGTATTAGCAGAAAAGAGGGATTGGACGTTTTAAAGGAATTGCATGAGGGAGCTTGTGCTTCCCACATTGGAGGAGAGCGTTAGGAGAAAAGGCTCTCAGGACTGGCTACTTTTGGCCGACCTTGAAAGAGGACGCCTTGCTCTATGCCAAGAAATGTGATAGTTGCCAGAAGCATGGCAACATCTATCAGAAGCCGTCCAACTACTTAACTCCAATCCTCTTCCCTCTTCCCTTTGCCAAATGGGGAATGGATTTCTTGGCCCCCTTTCATTGCTGCCGGCCAAAAGTTCGTAATGTAGCTGTTGACTATTTACAAAGTGGGTTGAAGCTGAAGCATTAAGAGGCATTACCACCAATGACGTCAAAGGGTTCATCTGGAAGAACCTCATTACAAGGTTTGGTATGCCCCAGTCATCGTCTTTGATAATGGCGCAGTTGAAACACCCAAGCTTCGTCAATGGTTGGCGATCAAGGAATCAAAGCTCACTTTGCTGAGTGGCTCATCCCAGCAACGGGCAAGTTGAGGCTTTTAACAAGAATTTGTCGGCCGGGATAAAAAAGTGTTAGATAATGCAAAGGGGCTATGGGTGAGAATTGCAGCTGGTCTATATAATATAAGGACAACGGCCAAACTCCACGGAGAAACTCCTTTCATGATGGTATATGGCTCTGAGGCCGTCCTTCCTATTGAGATTGAGGAACCAACCTTGAGGGTGATGATGTACTCAAAAGATGCAAATTGGGCAGCTCTTCGGTCGGCTTTGGACTTAGTTCCCGAAGTCAGGGGCAATGCATTACTGAGAATGCAGCTATACAGTTGAGAATGGCAAGGAGTTTAACAAAAGAGTGCAAGGCGCCATTGAAGCTTGGAGACCTGTCTTGAGAAAATGGAAGCGGTCGGCCGAGCCAAAGAGCTGGAAAGCTCACCCTAACTGGGAAGGACCTACAAAATAATCGAAGTGTTCAGAATGGCACCTTTCGTCTGGAAGGCATGGACGGACGTTCCATTCCTAGGACTGGAATTTGTACTTTAAAGAAATACTCTTTAGGCATCTTTGACAAATTGTAATCTTCTCTTATGCATTACAATGAAAAAGTAGAATGTATACAGTACCTTGACTATCGTCAAGCAAAATTCATATAATACAGCTCTACTTCTCTATGACTCTGATTATTTGCTTAAGTTATATACTAATCGTCTAAAGCTAACAAAACAACAACAGAGTAGCAAATGAAAATGCACCTTCTATTAGGAGATCGGTTGAACATGTTATCGTCCTAAAAATGGATAATTACATAAATTGGCCGCTTGTTTGCTTAAAGAGTGTAAACATCTCCTAAACAAGGTCGGCTGGAATTAGGACACCTTAGTAAAGGTATCCTACCTTCCGTCCAAAAGCCAAAAACTATAAATAAAACTTAGTAAAGGAACAAGTTATTTCATAATTTAACAAAGATGGACGAGTTGCACACTCTTATAAAACGTCCAAGTTATTTAAAAATTATGGCCTTTTCTCCTTCTTGAACAGAGGAAGGTTATCAAAAAACTCCTCGTCCAAGAAGGGGGGCATATAGGGGCATAATTTAGAAACGACTAAGTCTTTGTCCAATGACGAATGATTGTCCAGGTTCTGGCCGAACAAGATATTAACTTAGCAGTTTTTAAACTCACAAGTTTTTGGCCGAACAAGTTATTAACTTGGCAGTTTTTAACAAGCTATTAACTTAGCAGTTTTTAAACTCACAAATTTTTGGCCGAACAATTTATTAACTTGGCAGTTTTTAAACTCACAAGTTTTTGGCCGAACAAGTTGTTAACTTAGCAGTTTTTAAACTCACAAGTTTTTGCTTGGGCATCTGGTGAACGTTCTGATTTCTATTCGTCCAGAAAAGAACTAATGGCTCAGACAAAGTATGACGAATTGCTTTCATACTTGTGCATTAAAGCCTAGGATATTGATAAAAGCCTTAATACGCTCGGCTGAAAGAGCTGGAGGACTCGTCTAAAGAATGCTAAGACGAATTGCTTTGGTACTCGGCAGAAATATAAAATCATGAAACAAGGCGTCCTTTGCATTAAAGTATAAAACATTGGAGATTGAAAAAGATAAATTTTATAGATGACAAAAGGATTACAAGCTAATCTAAAGTAAAAACAAAAAAAAAATACAAGTGGCCTGCGGCCAAGAGGGGAATAAATAAGATTAAGCGGCTGGAGGAGTGTTGTCTTCTTCGTCCGGGGCGTCTGTATTGTCTTCCTCTTCTTCGTCCTCGGAGGACTCTTGGAAGATGGGGGGTTCCTCCCCTTTAATCTTTGCTCTGTGCAGGTTCTCTTGGAATTCCAGCCGGCGAACATATCTGGGAATGTCCTCCTCTTCGGCCATCATTCCAAAGGCCTGCACGGCCCACTCCTTCGAAGTGTCGATCATTGAGTTCATCACCTCCTTCGCCGCGTCCTCCGTAGCCTTAAGCTCTGTGGCCAGCTCTTGATTCTTCTTTTGGAGAGATAGATTCTTCTCCTGAAGGGAGAGATTCTGTCTAGAAAACTCCGTGGCCAGCACCATGCCCGAGTTTCTCTCGTCCAAGAGACTGGTCAGCCGGAGGAGATAGTTCTTGATTTGGGCCTCCATCTCGGCCGAGCGCTTATCCCATGCCACCCTCGACTACTGATGCAGTAACTCCTGTTCGGTCATAGAAAACTGGGCTTTGTCGGCAGACAAGGTAACATCAGAAATGAGTTTTTTGTTCTCCTTCCTTAGCTCCCTAGCCTAGTCTTCAGTAATCATGCTGCGAGCAAAGAGCTGAAAAGAAGACGAAAGACGAAAAGGTTTAGGACGAAGGTGAAATTGACAGGTGCAGAAGTCCAAAGAAATGTTACCTCAGCAGCTAATTGGGACATGTAACCAACATGCCCTGATGTTACTCCCCTCAAACCCTTAATGTAAGTTTCAGGGAAGCATTTGAAGAGCTCCAGCTTGAGCTTCTCCCTCTTTGCCGGGCTCATCTTCGAGAATGCGGCCGAAGATTCGTCGTCCGAGAGAACGGGAGAGCCGGCTGGAGCTTCCTCAGCTATGCCCTTTCCCTTATCTAAAAGAGGCGACTCGTCAATATTTCAGACGGGAATAACGACCGCATGACGGTTGGAGGGAATCTTTGGCCGCCCACCAACGCGCAAGGTCCTAACAAAATTTGAATAGTAGGACTCACCAGAAGAAAGGGAGGTCGTCTTATAGGCCTTCGGCATTTGGTTTACCAGCTTGGCAACTGGCCCAGAATAAGCCGACCCGTCCAAGGGACTTTCCGGCTTCGGCTCGAATACCTCCAATTGAGTTATGGCCTCTGGTTGCTCAAGGGTTTGATCGGCCACATTAGCATAGGGAATCAGGGCCCTCTCTTCGGTAGCTGGGAAAGAATCCTTAGCCGGGATGTTCATTACCACTTTGGGTGGAGGCCGGGAGGATTTCTTCTTTTTGGCTGTGAAGCCTTTGGGTTTTTTAGATGGGGGTGCCGCAGCAGCTACGACCGGTCTCTTCTTCGAGGCCGTCTTCTCCGCCAACGCTTTGGACGTTGGGGCATTTTTCTAAAATAAAAAACAAGGAATAAAGGAATCAGAAGAAGCTAAGGTTCGTCCTGAAGTTATCTCAAATTGCTTTATTTCTCAGAGAAGCAAGGCGTCCGAAAATTATCAGGACGGTCTGCTCTTCGAGGAGGCAAGGCGTCCAGAACAAAGTTAGGACGATTTGCTCTTCGAAGAAGCAAGGCGTCCAAATTAAAACTTAGGACGACCTGCTCTTAGAGGAAGCAAGGCGTCGGAGTAATATCTGGACGATCTGGTCTACGAAGAAGCATGGCGTCCAGAACAAAGTCAGGACGGTTTGCCCTTCGAAGAGGCAAGGCGTCCAAGTTAAAAATTAGGACGGCCAGCCATCAATCAAGGACGCTCTGCCCTTTGATGAAGGAAAGCATCCAGGAAGATTTATGACGCTTTGCTCCATAAAGAATGAACTCGTCCAAAGTCAGCACTGGACGTTCAAAAAAAAAAAAAACAGAGAAAATATATAATGCAAGAATACCAGTGTATCCGCCTTTTTTTCAGCGCCGGATTTGCTGTATTCCTTCCAGAGAGTATCTGCAAATCTGGATGAGCTCATGTCTCCTATCCAAGACTTTCTCAGTTTACTTCTGGCCGAGTCTGCAAATAAAAAAAAAGGAGACCAATGTTAGACGAACGAAGCTTAAGACGGAAGTTCTACTTGGAAAGAATTTTTTTTAATAAGTATACCTCTATCCTCGCCCTGCCGGAAGCCTGCAGCGACCAGGAAGTTATCATGATAGAACATTTCTTTAAAAGGGATCCAATTGGACGGTCCTTTAAAAGATACGTCGTCCATAGAATACTCCGAAATCTTGAAGTACTCCACCAATTCTTCAGCTGAGTCACTCTCTAACTTTAAGTAAGAAGCCATCCGTCCAGTGTTGGTATTGCTCCGGCTAAAGTAGCGAAACCGTCTAGCAACCGCTTCATTGGGCGCCTGGACGAATAGGAACTCAGCCTTCCAGGAGTGCATCTTGGACGTTTTATCCCAAGACGTCAAAAAACCCTGACGGTTGCATATGCTCAGCCAGCTCCCTTCAACTGTTCTGGGAGCTTTGGAAACGTAATGGATTTGTGAGAAAGCGGTCAAGGAGGGGTCCACTCCTTTTAAATTACAAACAGCCAGGAAAGTAAGGATGTTTTGCCAGGAGTTTGGGGCAAGTTGATTGTGCCCAATGTTATAGTAATGAAGAAGATGACTGATGAAGGGGTGAAGAGGAAAGCGCAAACCGGCATCTAAGGCTAGCCGGTAGATAGCGAAATGGTCCGAGGGGGCACTAAGTATGGTATCCTCTCAGCCAGGGAGGACGAATCGGTAACCCCGCATAGGCATGGCCGCAGAGAAAGGTCTAAGGTCAGAGCCTACTCGTCCTAGCCAAGAATTATCGGCCAAGATGAATCTAGGGTCAGAAAGAGGACCTAGCCGTCGTCTTATTTCAGAGGAAGTCGTTGACGGCTCCTCCGAATCACTAGCCGGATTGGAAGAACTAGCTGTATTCGAGTCATCAGAAATCGTCCTATGTTTGGACGGGCTGGGATTTGGAGAGCCTCTAACTTCTGATTCCTCCTGGACGAGTTCAGGGGAAGGGCTTGAGTTTGCTGGACGAGCACTTTGGACTTCGCGCTCTCCTTCAGCGGGAATCCGTCCAGTAGATGCCTCCATTTCTGAGCTGGACGCCGGCAGGTTAACTCCTTGTCTGATACGAGTTGTTTGCTTGACCATGAGAAAAGAAAAATAATGCATGTCCGGCCAAGATGGGTCCAACTCTAGAAGATGCCGAGGAAGACAGGCCCTCTGTTCTAGGGCTAGTACCAACCCTTGAGCGGCCGGGTTTGTTCGATGAAGAAGACGAACTCATTTTCTTAAAATATGCGTGAAAAAGCAAGAAAAAGAATTAAGAAAATACATGTAGAAGAAAGCTCGGACGAATGTCAAAGACGATTGAAATCTCGGATGAGTGGAGTAGCAGTTTGCAAGAGCTTGGACGGGAGTAATTTCTCTCTCTAAAAACCTCGGTAAAAATTGCAGAGCCTCTCTCTCTAGAAAATTTCTCAGCTATGTTAAAATGATTCCAGAAACGACAAAGTCACATATTTGTAGAGGGGTGAAAATGACCCCCTCATCCGGTAAAAGTAACTGTTGCCCTTAGGGGTTGACCTGCGGAGACCGGCAAAATGGCGCTTCTTTTTTGAAAAAGAAGATGGCAGTTCCAAGTCGGTTAAAAGAGGAAGAGCAACCGTCTTGGCGCCTAAAAGGTAACTCCCTTTTTTAAGGGGCAAATGTTATAGCCTAAAAATCAACGGCTACCCTTATGGCACGTGGCACTATCTCAGCCCTACATGTGGCATCTGTTTAGGCCAAGGAAGGTACAAAGGCCTGCAGGTTCTGTGGGCTAAAGTACACTTTTCTGAGGAAAAGGTGTACTGAAAAGCTCCCTTATGGCCCTAGAATTGTACTTAGGCCCAATGAAGTAAAGCCTGATTCAGCTAAAGGGTAAAATGTACTGACCAATCAGCGCTTGCCACGTGTCCTAATATTATTGCTTAGCCAATCAGATGCTCCTAAATTAGGGTGACATCAAGGTATAACAGTCATTTCAAACAATATAAATAGTCCTTGAAATCAGGGGAAAGGTACGTTTTTCAGAGCATAGTACTGTTATTCTGCCATAAATTCTTCTCTCTCTCTCTCTACTTTCTCTCTTTAAAAGTTCCTTCACATCCCTGATATCTGACTTAAGCATCGGAGGGGGAAATACCACCCAAACCTCCAGGGTGGCTCCCTTTTTTGCAGGTTGCTGGTCAGAAGTTTGCACCGGGATTCGAGCCAATCATTGTTGCACAAGTCTCCAGTTTTAGAACCTATCTTTGGGAGCTGTGATATTTAGTTACTAGTTTCATACTACGTAACATTACCCTTAGTGTTCTTTAGACAATTCTATGCCTTAAGAGTCAACAAGGGATTAAAGGATCAATTGCGTTCCAAAGTAGCAAAATTTGTTGTTCCTATTAGTTGTTCCCAAACGCTGCTCCCAGCGTATTAGATCTAGGATTTCTTTAAATTTTCGAAATTCAAATTAAAAATCCAAAAAATATTCTATTCGGATTTTTTTCCTAAAAATGTGACTTTACTCCCTTTATTCTTTCGTAATATCTCTCAAATTAGTTGGGAAATATTATCTTGTAATTATCTTTAATTTCTTTATTTAATTTTCTTTATTTTTTCTCTCTCCTCAAACCGTGTACAATACACGGTTAAGTAAAAAAAAATTCTTTCCATCTTCATCCATTAATTAATCTGAAGCTTTCCCATTAAATCAAAATTGCACCTCTTCATCTTAATAAAACGGTTCCCTTTCCCAAACATGAATCTCACAAAAACTCCTCTCACTCAACAAAAACTCGAAAAACTCTCTCCTACTTCTACCCACACCGAATCTCCAACTCCCATGGACATCTCACCAAATCCACCCAAAAGGATAGTGAGGAAAAGGAAACAAAGTGAAAATAACTATGGAGACGGAAGTTGAATAATCGCATGCAAAGATTGAGGGGGAACCTGCTGTTCATGTGAGAGGAAAAACCAAGATGGCGAAAAGGAAATCAGTCGCATCTCGATATGTTCTTGGTTTATGTGTTGATTTTAATTGGTGTAGAAGGGCCAATTTTAAAAGATTGCTTGATTTAGAAAAATTTCAAGGTTAGGAACACCTCTTTGAAAATTTCTATGGCAAATGTCTAGTTCCCAAACTTATGGACAAATTTTGTGATAACTTTTCGATCAATTGATGAAGAATGGAATTGTTATATTCTTGTTAGAGGAACCCAAATTGATTTTAATGCTGAAATTTTGGGAAATCTATTCGGTTTCCCTGTGACGGGAACCGATGTTTACTTCAAGAAACAACGAGGTTCTTACCCCTTTTCTAATATCTCTTTTGATGAACTTATTGTGAAATATGGTGGTAAACGAGGTACTACTTTTCTTGATCACAATCTCCTATCTCCTTACCACAAAATACTTTACCACATTCTCAAGAAAGCCATTTCGTCTCGCCTTTCTAAATGTGCTCAAGTTAGCATGTTAGATTTGATTTACATTCATTGCCTAGCTTCCCATAAACCAACCAATTTTTCATCTTTAATGATTCAACACATGAGTCATTGTATTGAAAACGGGTTTGTTGTTGGCTATGGAGCTCTTGTTACGGAAATTTTAATTAAGTTTAATGTAGTTCCTAATATTGTTGTGACAACAGAAATTTGCTTAATGCTAGGGCCTTGAATAATTTGAATGTGTGTATTATTGATGGTGATGTGGTTAAAGGAAGAGGAAATGTGGATGATGATGAGGAAGAAGATGAATGTGATGGAGAAGAGGATGATGAAACCGAAATTGAGGTTGAGAAGGAAAAAAGAAAAAGAAAAATAACAAGAAAAAAAAACTGAAAAGATCGAAAAAGAAAAGAAAAATGAAAAACTCGAAAAAGAAAAACAAAGAGAAGACAGAGAGAAAGTGGTTGGCATGGACGAGTTGGAGAAGGAGAAACCGGCTTTGAGAGCTTCTCGAACTAGTCAACGAGTTCAAAACATGAAGGTGTTAAATTCTCCTTCTTTTGTGCTAGATGAAAATGATAGTATTGATGATGATGAAGTTAGGGTGATTGCCAAAGAAGCCTATGAGGCTTGCATTCCTCCATCAAGGGAACGATCCCCTGTTCCCATGGACACCACTCCACCTAAAATTGCATCTCCACCTACTCCTAAACCACATAACACCCCTATTCATCCTCCTTCCAAACAACCTACATTTCTTGTTCCCAAGGGAAAGAAACCTATAGTTGTTCCCATCTCAAAGGAAAAAATTGTTGTTCCTGATCCTAAGGAACACCCTGCCGAAACCAACCCACAAAACAACTCACCTTTTTCATCCCAAAACCCTACCATTAGTGTTTCTTATACCTTTGCTCATGCACAAAAGTTAGATTACTTGTTTACATTGGTTATGGGTCACTCGGAAACAATGATGGAATTCACTAATGAAGCAAGGGGAGTGAATGGGCTAGTACAAGGGTTGACGGAAAAGGTTGACAAAGCTTTAGAGGGTCAAAAGATGATTATGGAGCAACTTGGAGATACGACCACGACCCTCCAAAAGATGAACAATAATTTGATGAATTTGGAGGATATTGTGTTCAAGCTTGCTAAGACCGTTGAAAGCAACCATAAGAAGTGATGATCAAGTTGGATGATGTGGTGGAAGAAGTGGTCGAACAACCCTCCTCTCCTAAGCCTTAAACACTCTTCCTAGTTTTCTTATTATGGGAACAAATTTTTTTTTGTGTATTTTCTTTCTTTCCTTCGCATGCTACAATGGAACAATGTTAATTTGATAATTCTAAGTTGAATCTTTTTGCATGTGTGCGTCTTTTGAATGGCTAATATTCTTGGATTGCGATTTTTGAGAGTTGAATGCTTTATTCGCATGTACTAACCAAATTGTTTCTAACAAAGTTTGGTGGAGTTATGTGTTTTGATAGATAAATTTCATCTTTTTGAAATCGCGGAATATTGTTTTTGAAGATACCAAAGGGGGGAAGAGAAAGGTTATAAGATTAAATATTTTCTAGCCATGTTTCATGTTCTCAGTTTTATTGGAAATCGTGGTTCTCTCTTAATTAACAAAATAAAATAAAAAGTCTATTCGAATTTAACTTAGTTTATCTGACTTCTTACATTAAATATTATATTGTATATGCCTCTTGTTGCCATCTTCAAAAAGGGGGAAATCATTGACCCTTGAGTTTTGAAGATGACTTAACCATAAAAGACATATTGTATTTTATTTATGTTGTTGATAGGTAATTCATTCTCGAGCAAAGACAATATTTGATCGAAGATTAAAATGGAGAATTAATCAAAGATCGAAGTGAAGATGTTCGAATGATGAATTATCAAGCTTGGAGTGAAGATTAGAATACATTAGGATGTATTTAATATCTTCTTGTTAAGGTTGAGTGAATGCTCAATTTAGTTGTGTTGAATTCTCAAACGGAACTTGGTTCTGTTCCCATTAAAAGAACAAACACTGGCACGGTTAGGAACAAGATCAAAGAACAGATTTAGAAACGTCTTAAAGAACCCCTAATATTTCCTAAGTGGTGTGCCTAACATTATTTGTGCACCCAACTGATTAGTTAGGAGTCCTAGGTTAGCTTTGACTAGATCCACTATTTTAAGGAGTTTGTTAGGAAAAGATTCAAAATAATTTTCTATTTTGATTAGAATAATATCAAACCCTTTTAAATTTTATCTTTTATATTTTAACTAAATCAAAATATTTTGTTTTCAAAATCAAATATAATTTTCGGTTATAAAAAGATTTTCTTTTTATACATAAATATGATTTTCGGTTTTAGTTAATTTATTTATAAGGATATTTTCCTAAAAACTATTTAAAGTTAATATTTTAATTACTCCCCAAGAAATTAGATATCACGCCTAATTACTACTGCTACACGTTTGTAGTTAGTGGCTAGTGGGCTTAATTCATTTCTTCTTGAGTCTAAATTAATTAGATCAATTATTCCCCAAGCATTTACGATCACGTAATGTTTACTGCTTCTCATTTTTAACCTAAGTAGTGGGGTGAGTGGGTTAATTATTTCTCAAGAAATATTTAATGAAAACTAATTAATTAATTAAGTTATGGACATCATGGGATAATGGACTTAAGTAGTGGATAGTTTATGTATTGCCTAAATACTCTATAAATAGGCGCCTAAACCATAGATTATTTTGTGTCTGACATAGCTAAATATTCTTAGTTGTCTTAAGAGTCAGTGGAGTTCCTAAGAGAATTCATACTTACTTTATTCGAGTTTGTACTCTTCCATTGTCTTACAAATTGTATTTATGGGTAAAAAGTTTGACTGAACTCTTGTAAGTGTGAGAATGAGTGCAGCGAGAGAAAGAGAAAGAGAAAGGAATTTCGAGTGAAGTTCGAGAGGAACAACAGTTGTGGGAACTGTTGCTTGGAACTTGAGTTTAGGAACTTACGTTGTGGCTCTAGAGAAAAGTTATAGGTTTGTAAATAAAGTCGTTTGGCCTATTATGGTGGAAAATTTGAGTTAAAATTCGTTATGGACGAGGTTGTTTTTTCCTATTGGGCCTAGGAAGTTTTTCCTCGCTAAAATCTCTCATGTTCCCATTATATGTTCCCTAGTTAACTTTTGATTTCGCGAAAAGTACAACATATTCTCTCACTATAATTCACCCCCCCCTCTTATAGTGCTCATATTATACAACATCACCCGAATTTTGCTGCTTAATTACCTTTAACCTGAAAAGTTTTTAAATTTACCACCAGATCTGTTGTTAATCAATTAAACACATATGATACATGCCTCATTTTTTGAAGGAATTCCACCTCGTTTCTATTTATTCAAATATGCCAAATTGTCACCCCAAAAACCATCACCCAAGCCTTGTTTCCTCCAATGTTTACCGTTATCCAAGTATTCCATTCACTATTGAAAAAAAACCCACGCCTGCATACTATCATGAGATGAACATTTCATTCAAGTGTGTGATCTTTAAAGATTACATCCAAATTTTCTCCAGCTATCTTTAATTGTTATCTCCAACCGTTAGATTTGTAGTGATTGAGAAGCTTTCATTGCCTACAACCTGGATTAAATGTGACCCGGCTGACCCCTCTGGCCCCTCTGGCCCTCTCATTGCTTGTGATGGTCATGTGTTTTTTCTTTGGCTTTTTTGGGTCGGAAACGATACTAATCAAATTCAACCCTCCTGCCAAGGTCATAATAAATGAATAGCCAAGTCATATGGATGTAGTAGTTAGCTTTGTTGGCGAGGTCGTACCAACAAAGCGTAACAAAATATGCTTGCGTCAAAGAACGAGCCCTCACATGTCCAAATATTCATGGCTCATATGTCTATCTCTCCTCTCGCCCAGATTGAGCTTACAACGTCTACAATGCCCACTGAAGCCCACTGAAGCCCACTAAAGCCCACCAGTATCCATCATCATGGGCCCCATAATTGGCCATGGGCCCCATTATTGGCCAGTATCATTAGCATCATCTGCTTTCATCACGGGAAACCCAATTTTGTACAAAACCATGCCCGTTGCCCACACAAAACCAATATTTCGAGATTGGAATTCACTCTGACGAGTAATAGCTATTTCTAATCCTATGCAATATCTTTCTAATTAATATTTTCGATAAAGTATTCTATTATTAATTACATTTTTGAATTATTTTAATAAAAAAATAAAACTTGTGGTATCTTTTTCAAAAAGAAAATATGTTATTAGAATAAAAATAGTTGACTCGTTTATGACACAGGCGCGTGTTTGCTTTTGTGTGTGTGTTTGTGTGTGTGTTTTCTTCTTTTTCATCTTCGATTACTCGATAATTTCCACAAGCAAAAATTTCATATAATTAAGAGAAAATTTTGGAGAGCAAAGGGAACGTCACCCCTCAGCGCATGCCATGTAACACTCGTAGAAAAAAACCCAAGGGTTGCGGTCAAAACAACCCTAAGGGCTGCGTTTCTAGCTTGCAGCCCTTGTCGTACCAGCCCTTCGGCAAAAATGAATGGTTGCGGTTTTTGACCGCATCCCTTCACTATTAAGGGATGCGGTTTTGTGCCTAAACATCAGTCGTTCATTGTACAAAGGGCTGCGGTTTTTGCCAAAGCTCGCAGCCCTTATCACCCAAAAAATTATTTTTTTTGTTTTTGCGTTTTATGATGATGACGAGTATGATGCGGATAAGGATGAGGATAAAGGTGAACAGGAAGATATATCGCATGATGAGGAGAAGCGCTTGGAAGATGAGGAAATGCGCAAGGTTCAACTCCTTGAGGAGCAAGGCGATAATGTCCCCCATTGACAACAACGCTCGGGAAGATTATCCAACTATCTCATCGCTCAGTGTGCCACCCAAAAAAGCCGGGAAAGAAATACAAATTTCAACCAAAACTCCAAGGAGTGTTGCAACAAAGAAGCGGAAAGGGAGTGGTACGAATAAGGGTTTGAATGTTAAGACCCAAATGACCCTCGAGTAGGATGATTTGGGTCAACCTTGTGGTTAGTGGCGTGTAAAGTATGGGCAGCATATTGGGTTTTGTCTGCGCAAACTCAACATTTTGGTGAAGTGGAAGGATGTGCCCGAGGCAACGAAAAAATCATTATGGGAAGACACTTGTGTAAGTTAACTTGTTAACATTTAGCAAAGCATGTTCCATGTACTTAGTTTCACGTATTTAGCAACATGTTAGGACATATTTAGCTCTAAGAACAACATATAGAACCATTATAGGCAACTAAAAGTCATTCATATACTTAGAAACCCATTTTGGGTAAGTAAAGGTCATTTCGAGCCGATTTTTGCTTTTCATGTTCCATATACTTTGTTTTTTGTATTTAGACACATTTTAGGACATATGTAACAATAAAATACTACATATATAACCTAATGAGAGTCAAGAAAACTCACTTTTTCACATGCTTAGAAACCCATTTTGCGTAAATGATAGCCAAATCGGACCGCCTTTTGCTTTTCGTGTTCCATGTTCTAAGTTTCACGCATTTAGCAACATGTTAGGACATATTTAACTCGAAGAACAACATATACAACCATTATAGGCAATTAAAAGCATTCATATATTTAGAAACCCATTTTGGAAACATGAAACCCATTTTGGGTAAGTAAAGGTCATTTCGGGCCGATTTATGCTTTTCATGTTCCATGTAGTATTTTTTTATCTTTAGCCACATTATGTTAGGACATATGTAACTATGAATACAACATATATAACCATTAGAGTCAAGAAAACTCACTTCACATGCTTAGAAATCCATTTTGCGTAAATGAAAGCCAAATCGGGCCGCTTTTTGCTTTTCATGTTCCATGTTCTAAGTTTCACGCATTTAACAACGTGTTAGGACATATTTAGCTCTAATAACAGCATATACAACAATTATGGGAAACTAAAAGCATTCATATACATAGAAACCCATTTTGGGAACATGAAACCCATTTTGGGCAAGTAAAGGTCATTTTGGACCGATTTTTGTTTTTCATGTTCCATGTACTTTGTTTTTTGTATTTAGCCACATGTTATGACATATGTAACTATAAATACAACATATATAACCATTAGAGTCAAGAAAAGGCATTTCACATGCTTACAAACCCATTTTGCGTAACTGAAAGCAAAATCAGGCCGCTTTTTGCTTTTCATGTACCATGTTCTAAGTTTCACGCATTTAGCAACATGTTAGGACATATTTATCTCTAATAACGACATATACAACCATTATAGGAAACTAAAAGCATTCATATACTTAGAAACCTATTTTGGAACATGAAACCCATTATGGGTAAGTAAAGGTCAATTCGGCCGGATATTTTCTTTTCATGTTCCATATACTTTGTTTTTTGTATTTAGCCATATGTTAGGACATATGTAACTATAAATACAACATATATAACCATTAGAGTCAAGAAAACTCACTTCACATGCTTAGAAACCATTTTGTGTAAATGAAAGCCAAATCAGGCCGCTTTTTGCTTTTCATGTTCCATGTTCTAAGTTTCACGCATTTAGCAACATGTTAGGACATATTTAGAACTAATAACATATACAACCATTATAGGCAACTAAAAGCATTCATATATTTGAAACCCATTTTTGGGAACATGAAACCCATTTTGGATAAGTAAAGGTCATTTCGGGCCGATTTTTGCTTTTCATGTTCCATGTACTTTGCTTTTTGTATTTAGCCACATGTTTTCATTGATGTATATGTATAAGGAAATTAACTCCTAGTTTATTTCTTGTTTCTATAGAATTTGTTCCATAATACTCCTAATGACGCTAAAGCGTTATTCCTATCCGCGGTGGTCGAAAGATTTAGAACTTTCAAAATCAAACTAGTTAGTGGATGGATCACGAAACTGCGAAAGAGGAATGAAAAGAGGAGGAAAATTGAAAAGGACGAGGGAGATGAAGATTCACGACAACCGGATAGCATGCCTTTTGAGATTTGGACACATATAAAACGAGAATATTGGGAGGCATTTGTTGCCCAAAATACTACGCTCGAGATGGTGGTAAGTATATTGTGCTTTAAGCTATATTAGGATTTGCGTATTTACTTTAAGTAAAATTAGATGTGTTTTAGAGCTAACCATGTTATCTTATCGGCTAAGCGTGAGAAACATGCACATAGTGCAAGACAGAGGAACCAGTACCATCATATGGGTTCCTACACTTATGCGAGGGCGAGACAGATGTGGATTGACGATAAATTTTTTACCCTTTTACGACGACGGATTCTACCTCCAACGCCTCATTTATCAAAGTTGACTGTGTTGCTGATTTGGTGGTGCTCCATGCATAGGCGTGATTCAGACAATAAGATGACCATTTCCAATCCAGGAACCTTTAAGATAGCCAATGCCGTTGTAAGTAATTTTGCTCCTTTTAAATTATTCCCTCGTTTTTTTTTTTTTGGCTCCCCCGGTTTTCTTTTCAACCCCGCTACATAAGTTGCTCCCTCGGTATGTTTTTGCTCTCCCGGTTTGTTTTTGCTCCCCCTGGTTGTTTTTGCTCCCTCGATTTTTTTTCCTCCCTCCAGTTTTTTTCCCTCCTCACCTAGCTTGCTGCCCCACCCCTCCCAGCCTTATACCCCCTTCCCCCACCCCTGCAGCCCTCCAACCCTGCTGCCCCCCCACCCCTGCAGACCTCCCTCACCCCCCTGTTCTCCCCCCTTGATGCCCCTCACCCCTGCAAACCTCCCCTACCCCCTGCCCTCCTGATAAGTCATTTTTATATATAGTTTTTAGGTGCATTTAGGTTGCATTTAGAGCATCTAGTTTCATATTTAGTTTCATTATTGCATTATATTCTTAAGTTATGTTTTTCTATTTCTATTCGGTATGTTTTCTTGTTTTTGATGAATTTCAGGCATTGAGAACGTATTTGGATTATGATTGGCTAAACTTGAGGATTAGGAGCACTTGGAAAGGAGTTACAATGCATAAGGATTGTATGGATATGTCATAGTACGAGTTTGAGCAAAAACGAAGCGGAAAATCATTAGAAGAAATGTGAAAAAGAGTCACGTCTACTCTTCTGATCATAACTTTTGATGTGATTCTTATAATCAAGTAATTCCACCAGATTTGGAAACTAGACTTGAAGATCTTTCCAACGATAGGTGGCACGCCCCGAGGAGACTTCTATTATTCAAGGAGTTATGCCTTTCGGAAGATTGCACTGTTTCTGCTGGAATCTGCCACGTGTACGCGCGGATCACTAATCCGCCTATTAATGATTTATTTACGACTTTCCTTATCTTGTAAATTAATTTCCAAGTCATATTAGGTTATTGAATATTTATTTAGATAGGTTTTCATTCTTTCTCTCTCCTCCCTTCTCACGTTATTTTAGGTTTTAGGGTTTAGTTTTTCTCTCTTCTTCTCTTTCTCTCTAGTTTTGAGTGTAAACCCTAGTTTTCATTCTTTTTCATTAATTCATGAATTTCATTAGTTTCTTTCCTTGATTTCTTTTATTATGTTTTTCTTTGTAGATTTAGATTTCATTATTTATTTCATGATAGAGTAGTTTCTTTTATCTATGGTTAAGTTGAACCCTAGTATGATTTAATTCATAATTGTTTCTTTAAATTCTCATATTAATTGTTAATTGTTCTTGCTTAATTGATTGTGCATATGCCAATACTAGATTAGGGATAACTAATATTGTTATAATTCCATTGTCTTAATCACAACGGGAGTTGGATTTTGACGGATTTGAGTATTTCAATTAAGGGCATGAAGTTCTCCACGGGAGTAGGTAGAATGGATTGTTAGGAAGTTAAAGTGCCGTGTTTAATGTCTTTAATTTGCATGATTCCACGGAAGTAGGCTTGAATGCATATTAGAGAAGCCATAAATACTCGGGAGAGGTTTATGGTACTTTATAGGGTGTACTTTTCCTTGTGAACATTTAATTTATTAGTTTGGGGTAGAAATTATTTTGTATTATTATTTCGTGCTAGTGGGGATACTTAACGGTAGAGTCTTTTATTTATATATCTATTAGTATAGTTACTTTGACGATCATTGATATTGATCTCCTTTAGTCTTACCATTATTTAAGAGCTAATCATAGAACAACTTTCTCTCTGTGGGATCGACTCTGACTTACCCTACTACATAGTTAGGAGGATTAGTTAGGTTATTTATTTTTGTTAGGTGCGCGACACGCCTATCAAATTTTGGCGCCGTTGCCGGGGAGACGGTTTTGTTTTAGTTAGTTTTTATTGTTGGTTAGACTAAATTGTTTATATATATTTTTTCCCCTTTTTGTGAATATTTTTATTTAATTTTTTTTTTTTTTTTGGCGCCGTTGCCGGGGAGGAAAGTCAAGTTGAGCGTGAGGTGATTTATGAGTCTTTATCGGTACTACCTACTGTTTTTGAGTCTCATGTTCCATTCTCTGAGAAACTTGATATTATATCTTCTTCCCCTATATTATATCCTCCATCGTTCTTTCTTTCTCCCCTTTTGAATGACTTTCATGATAATGTAAATAATGTACAATTCGTTTCTTTTCCTTCTTTTGAGTCATGTAAAAAGACTAACGATTTTTCTTTTTCTTCTTGTAAATATAACTTTTCGTTTGATTTTTCTTTTTGTAGTTTTAATAATTTTTTAGGACTAACATTTTTCATTTTTCCTTTTCACTGTTATAATGCTCTGAGATGTTTGCAGGAACATATGACAAGCTTCTTCGAGCATTGAACTATTATGAGTGGTCTACTAATCTTAAACGGTCATGCAAGACCTTAAATTTGCGCTTTTCGGGAAGCAACCGAGTTTTAACTTAGTTTTTTTTTTCTTCTTTTCTTTCCTCTTTATTTTTTTTTCATTCTTTGTGTGTGGTTTTTGGTGTGTTGTTAGTTCTTGTGATTGTAGGTGGAAATTGAAATTGAAAAGAATTTTAAAAAAAAAAAAAAAAAAAAAAGAATAATTTGGGAGAAGACGCAGCAGTACGTCGAGAGAGACAGAGGAGCATCATCGACGACAGTGACGTCACCATCTCAGGCGACCACCAAAAAAAAAAAATAAAAAAAAATAAAAATAAAAATACCGGCGCACTACCACCGGACTCATCGCCGGCATCCACACGCACACCACCCCACTTCTCTCTTTCGAACCCTTTCTCCCCTGTTTCAATCTTTGTCCCCCAATCCCCTGCTCTCTTCACCGTTTCTCTCACAAACCACCTCTGCCGGCCCGCCGACGTTTCTCCCATCTATCGCCGTATCGTCACCACACAAATCACGACCGACCACCCACAACCCACCCCACTCGCCACCACTGGCGTCCCTGCCACCGGAACGTTCGCCGATATCCTTCTTTCCGCCTAGTACCTCGCCACATCGCACCAATTCTCATCCCCACCTGCCCTCCGCCTTGCCGCCGCCGATCACCTCACCTGCGCACACCACCTTACTGCGCTGTCCAGCAGCCGCCGCGAAATCCCCACCCCCTGATTTCTTCTCGTCTCTTCTCGTTTCTTGTTTTGCTGTCTTTACTTTCTCATCTTTTAATTATTTTTTTTCTCATTTTCTTTTTCTTTTATTTTTCTTATTAATTTTCCCATTCTCCTAACACTTCTTTCCATTTTGATTAATGGTTGTTATAGGATTGTGACGGTTGGCAACAAACTAGTTCAAGTTGGTTTTCCAAGAGTGGTGCTATGTGATTATAAAGCTTATTCGACTCGTCGTTGGGTTGTAAGCCTTTCTATTTTATATTGTTCGTACTCTTGTTTAGGTTCGAATTTTTGCTTGGATTTTTGTTTGGATGTCATCTTGCTGAGAATGCTTTTTGAAGCCATTGATTGAATTATTGGATTGTCGAGATTTGTGTGTGGTTTTTGTGGTGTTGTGGCTTTTGGTGGGCGACTTTGGTGACTTGGTGCTTCAGGGGTTGGTTTTCGTTCCTATTCTGAACTGGTTTATGCAGTGAGGACACTGCAAATTCTAGCTTGGGGGAGGAATATTCTATCTTTTACTGTTTTCTAGTGTAGATTTCATTGCTTTCGTAGGATGTTGCACGGTTTGTACTGCTTATTAGGAGTGGGAGTTTACGTGTAACCAAAAAAATTGTACTGCTTTCTTAGTTGCATTAGCATATTATCTCATATTAGATTTCATCTCATTTTAGTTGCATCTATGAGACCACTGCTAAAACTTGTTGAAACCTTGTTGATATTTTACTACATTTGTTAAGTGTCACTCATCTTGTTCATGATACTTCATAGCACGATTGTTTCGCAACTGATTGTTTGTGGTAAGATTGATTGATCTTCTCTGGCTCGATTTAACATTACTATGCAGACACCTTAACCTAAGTGAGCTTTTGTGCCTATAAACTGACGTATCTGTGTCAGTTATGTTCTTTCATGTGTGATTAGTTCCTCGTTGTTGCATTGATCTTGACTTTGACTTGGTACTCCTTGATATTTGATAGTGCATACATTTTGATATGATTGAGGCGTTTCATTTGATGATCTTAGCTCCAGAGTTATTCTTGTTTTCATATTATCCTTCCTTTAGCCCCGCTGAGCCTTTTCTGACTTTGTTTGATTGTTACCTACATTACAAGCCTTGGCCTCATTTGATTCTTATCCCAAGCCTAGCTTGGGGGAGCGAGTATTAGTTTTGGTTTAGTTTGTATTGAATTAAAGTGCTCTATTTGTGGTTTAGAAGGATGGAAAAGTATGTTTAGTGAGCTTTGAAATTGAATTGAAAGTGTGAAAAAAGAAAAAAAGGTGAAAAATGAAATGAAAAAGAAGTGAAAAAAAAGAGTTGTGAATAAAGTGAAACAAAAAGGGTTATGATTGAATTTCTTGAGCGAAAAAGATTGTTGATTATATTTGGAGATTGTTGGTTGTTGTAGGGAGTTGTTATGACCTTTTATGGTCATATTTTCAGTTATATGATGCTCCCCCTTCTTGGTTTTTCCACCACAATTCCCAAATTATTTCCATACCTTTAACCTCAGCCCCATTACAACCCTTAAAAGTCCTCTTGATCATTATGTATTGTATTGTTGAGTATTAAGTGAGTCAAAAAGTCAAAGTTAAAGAGTATTTGCTTCATCTGAGTCGACTGATTTAGGTTGAGAGTCATTATTTAACCCTTAAACACATGAGAGATTTGAGTGCACATAACTATAGTGAGGTCTGTCATGTTTTGTTAAATCCACTTGGGAGAGATGGTTTGTGGTATGATTGGAGAGTCGATTGCGATACATGATATGCTATGCGGCTTTGTTCGAGATTGTTTCATGCTTGCTTATGTAGTGATTATATCTCTTGTGTTTTCAATTGAGTGTTTAGCCTGTTGTAGTCCATATTGTAGGTTGTCTAACTTTTCCTGTCTATGTCTTATTGCTTGAGGACAAGCAATGGTTTGCTTGGGGGAGTTTGATAAGTCATTTTATATATAGTTTTTAGGTGCATTTAGGTTGCATTTTAGAGCATTTAGTTTCATATTTAGTTCATTATTGCATTATATTCTTAAGTTATGTTTTTCTATTCTATTCGGTATGTTTTCTTGTTTTTGATGAATTTCAGGCATTGAGAACGTATTTGGATATGATTGCTAAACTTGAGGATTAGGAGCACTTGGAAAGGAGTTACAATGCATAAGATTATATGGATATGTCATAGTACGAGTTTGAGCAAAAACGAAGCGGAAAATCATTAGAAGAAATGTGAAAAAGAGTCACGTCTACTCTTCTGATCATAACTTTTGATGTGATTCTTATTATCAGTAATTCCACCAGATTTGGAAACTAGACTTGAAGACTTTCCAACGATAGGTGGCACGCCCGAGGAGACTTCTTTAGTCAAGGAGTTATGCCTTTCGGAAGATTGCACTGTTTCTGCTGGAATCTGCCACGTGTACGCGCGGATCACTAATCCGCCTATTAATGATTTATTTAAGACTTTCCTTATCTTGTAAATTATTTTCCAAGTCATATTAGGTTATTGAATATTTATTTAGATAGGTTTTCATTCTTTCTCTCTCCTCCTTCTCACGTTATTTTTAGGTTTTAGGTTTAGTTTTCTCTCTTCTTCTCTTCTCTCTAGTTTTAGTGTAAACCCTAGTTTTCATTCTTTTTCATTAATTCATGATTTTATTAGTTTCTTTCTTGATTTCTTTATTATGTTTTCTTTGTAGATTTAGATTTCATTATTTATTTCATGATAGAGTAGTTTCTTTTATCTATGGTTAAGTTGAACCCTAGTATGATTTAATTCATATTGTTTCTTTAAATTCTCATATTAATTGTTAATTGTTCTTGCTTAATTGATTGTGCATATGCCAATACTAGATTAGGGATAACTAGTATTGTTAATTCCATTGTCTTATCACAACGGGAGTTGGATTTTGACGGATTTGAGTATTTCAATTAAGGGCATGAAGTTCTCCACGGGAGTAGGTAGAATGGATTGTTAGGAAGTTAAAGTGTCGTGTTTAATGTCTTTAATTTGCATGATTCCACGGGAGTAGGCTTGAATGCATATTAGAGAAGCCATAATACTCGGGAGAGGTTTATGGTACTTTATAGGGTGTACTTTTCCTTGTGAACATTTAATTTATTAGTTTGGGGTAGAAATTATTTGTATTATTATTTCGTGCTAGTGGGGATACTTAACGGTAGAGTCTTTTATTTATATATCTATTAGTATAGTTACTTTGACGATCATTGATATTGATCTCCTTTAGTCTTACCATTATTTAAGAGCTAATCATAGAACAACTTTCTCTCTGTGGGATCGACTCTGACTTACCCTACTACATAGTTAGGAGGATTAGTTAGGTTATTTATTTTTGTTAGGTGCGCGACACGCCTATCACCTCCCCCCTTGCTTCCCCCCACCCCTGCCCTCCCCCCTTGCTGCCCCCCACCCTCCTGCCCTCCTCCCTTGCTACCCCACCCCTGCCCCCACCCCTGCAGACCTCCCCCACCCCTGCCCTCCCCTCTTGCTGCCCCCACCCCTACAGACCTCCCCCACCCCCTGTCCTTTCACATTGCTGCACTCCCACCTTCTGCCGCCTCGCACCCTCATCCCCTTGCTTCCCCACTCCCCTTGTTGCCCCCCTCCCCTTGCACAATCTCTTTTATTGACTTGCACAATCCCCCCTCCCCTTGCACACTCACTCTCATTCACTCGCTCTCAGTTAAAACTAACACTTGTTTTTCTATAATCTATTTAGACGGGGCTCAAGCAAAAAGAGATTAGCGGTGAGTTCACTCACAAAGCCAACAAAGATGCTCTATACGAGACTTTGGGAAAGGACCGCAATGGACGTTTGAGGGGTTTATGTGGTATTCGTCTGGGTGTGACAAAAGCCTACAACAAAGATTCTTCCACAATCACAAGGTCACGCTCTAATGCTTCCGCCCCACATGATATGGAAGCCATGGTACAAGCTCTTCGGAAGAAGCTTACGGAGGAAATTACAGAGAAGGTGATGGAGAAACTCACGGCAAGTTTCAACGCGGTCCATACAGAGTATGGTTTACCGACGATACGTCAACCTAAACTGGATCATCCTTTGGAGGACAAAGGTAGCCATCCTAACACACAAAAATCAGCACCATCTATACTTGAGTTAGAGGTAACTACTAGTCTTCTTATAACTTCAAAAACTAAGTCATTATATAAACTAACCTCAATTCATATACTTTTGAAGGAAGAAACGCCTTGCCAACTTTTACTAGATGTAAAAGATGAGGGTTTGATTGTGGTGGCTGAAGGAAATGCACAACCATGAAGTGAACAAGCAACAGTCGATCATCAGTCTGTGGACAATGATCACTTGGCGGTTAGTGTAGTCTTGATCACTCCTGGTTACGAAGACTTTTCTCTCCCATTGCCTAACCCGCTGACAGATACAAATGTCTTGACCGACGCTCGTGGTGGTTATGTGCTTTGGCCATCGGCATGGGTGAGGTTTTCAAAAGAGGTAAAATGAAGCAACTAAAGTATTGAATCATATTGATCTACTTAATTCATATCTACTAAGTATTAACTAAGTAAGTTGAATATTTTTCGGTTTCAATCAATAGGTTTTGGAGAGAATAAAGAAGCCCAACGAAAGCAAGGCGGACTCACCTCCTCTAGAAAGGCGAAGGAAAAGGAGGGTTCAAGCAAGCCAAATAAGGCGATTTCGGGGGAAGGAACGCAAGCCTTCAAAGGTTCAAGTCGCCAACAAAACCCTCCTAAACCTACTTGGATTGAGTCATCAACGCCTCAAGGTCTCACTAAGGCATGCTCATGGCTACTTGCAAATATGCGTGATATGTCGGATGATACACCTTTGGAGGTTAAGTTGGGTACCACGGAATTCAACTACCACGAGGAAGCATCGACATGGGTGTCCAAGGATGATGTGAAAGAGTTGCTTTGCGGAGATGTGTTGAATGTTTCGTTAATTCAAGCATTCATGAGGTATAACATCTACTTATGAAATGTATGAACTTTCTTTGCAATATCTAATAATATATGTTATGTATATGTTGTGATTTGAATTGAAAATTACTCCAAGAGTCTCCTTGTGGACACGATCAGTTTGGGTGGTTGTGTCCAGATTTCATCCGAGCTGACAATTGTTTGCAAAACACAATTGAGGTTAAGGAGTATATTTGGCTATGTCTCCAAATAGCTAAACGTGCACAACATAAGTTCATATATATTTGCCCCTTGTTTTGAAGAGTGTAGTCCTTAACCTTATCAATTTTTAGCACTTAATAATTATTATACAATACAAGTATGTACTCACATGATTGCTTCTTGACTTGATTTTGTGATTTTAGTGCCCATTGGTCACTTCTTGTGATTTCTCCTTTAAACAACATAGTATATCAGTTTGATTCTGCAGCTCAACATCCCGTATCCTTACTCCTCAAATCATGCATAAATAGGAATGTTTATTATAAGCTCCAACATGTTTCACTAATTACTTCCTTTGTCCGCTTCTCACATGAAATTAAAATAACTACAACTGCTTGAAGAAAGTTGGGAGAACAGGAAGAGTTCCTCGGCAGAAAGCAATGAAGGTAATTCATATTATTTTTAATTTCTACTTCTTTGTTTTACAAAAAACAAACATGTATGTTTCTTACATGATTTTTAATGTAATTCTATAATTAGTGTGCTCAACAACCCAGGGAAACCGAGTGTGGCTACTATCTGTTGAGGTTCATGCTCGATATAGCCTCAAATTGCAAGGAAGTCGCGCATATTGAGAAGGTATTATACATGACAACCCATTTTCACCTTTTTTGGACCTATTTTGGCCTTTCAAGTTCAATTTACATATTTTCCACATTTCGCCACATGTTAGGACATATATAGTACTAATAGAAACACATATAACCATTAGAGTCAAGAAAAAAACATTTCTCATGCTTTGAAACCCAATTTGGGTAAATGAAGGTCATTTAGGGCCGATATTATACTTTCAGGTTCATTTTACTTAAATTCTCACATTTAGCCACATTTTAAGACATATATAGTACTAATAGCAACATATATAACCAATAGAGTCAACAAAAACCATTTCTCATTTTCGAAACCTAATTTGGGTAAATGAAGGTCATTTAGGGCCGATAATAGACTTTCATGTTCATTTTCCTTAAATTCTCACATTTAGCCACATGTTAAGAAATATATAGTACTAATAGCTACATATATAACCATTAGAGTCAAGAAAAACCATTTATCATGCTTTGAAACTCAATTTGGGTAAATGAAGGTCATTTAGGGCTGATATTAGACTTTCATGCTCATTTTCCTTAAATTCTCGCATTTAGTCACATGTTAGGACATATATAGTACTAATAGCAACATATATAACCGTTAGAGTCAAGAAAAACCATTTCTCATGCTTTGAAACCCATTTTGGGTAAGTAAAGGTCATTTCCGGCAAATTTTTCTTTTCATGCTCATTTTTTCCTTAAATTCTCGCATTTAGTCACATGTTAGGACATATATAATACTAATAACAACATATTTAACCATTAGAGTCAAGTTAAATCATTTTCATGCTTTAAACCCAATTTGGGTAAGTGAAGGCCATTTCGAGCCTATTTTTGACTTCTTAGCTCAAATTTCATTAACCTCCCGCACTTAGTCTCATTATTGACTTCTTATGTGTGTTTCCTTATGATTGTTTCTATAAGGTGTTCATCAAGGGTAAGCCAAGGGAGGATTCTTTCACCACGAGATAAACGAGGTTCGGGATATGCTAGCACGTTACTTTACCGACATTGGCATGTGAGGATGATGCCGCGGCTTTGAGCTTCTTTGTTAGGATTATGTTACTAGCTACACTCACTTCATATGTTTATTTTTTATTTTAGTACTTATTTATAACTTCATTTGTAGTACATTACCAATATTATATATAATAATACCATTTTGTGTACTTTATACGAGGCGTGCATGAGATGTTTTCTAATTAAGGCAGGTTTAGATACAATGTATATATATATATATATATATATATATATATATATTGATATATATTAAAAAACTGATGCGGTTCTGGAGAAAACCGCATCATATTGTTCCCACCAGAGGAAGAAAACCTTGGCGCCAAGACCAAAATCTGATGAGGTTTTCCCCATAAATCGCATCAGATTATGGTTTTCTGATGCGGTTTTGGACCGCATAGAATTTGTTACACACATGCTGGTAGACCACCTGATGCGGACCAAAACCGCATCTGAAAGGCCAGTTTCGACCGCATCAGGTGGGGTTTATATATATGTATTCCTCCTTCCTGACCAGTCTAAACCCATTATAATATTATAAAATATGTTACAAATTTATATCTGTCTTTGTGAAACTATTGAGATTTTGTTTGTTTTTTCCCTGTTTATTGTCTTTACCACAAATTGATTCGTTACTAGAAACGTCTTCGCATGATAAGTCTTCATTTATGATGAATTAAATCAAAATAAAAAACATTGTCTAACTCTTAAGTGCTCATTCTTTATCTTTTTTATTTTGTTTTCAGTTTTCAATTTTCGATTTTTTCGAAAACTAAAACAAAAAAATAGAAATTAGAAAAAGTAATTTCTGATTTTATTTGGTCAGTTTTCAAAATTAACATGTTTAGAATAATTATGACTAATTTAAATTTATTATAACTCCTATATCATATGATTTATTGTGATGTTGAACCAGTCCTAACGCATGACATTTTTAAGATTATATATGGTGAGAAATATCATATATTCTCGACACAATACACTATATTTTGTTTCCTCAAAAATATGAAAATACTTGCCATGGAACGGAAGCGTCAAGTGAGGATTCCGGAGTGAATCAATTGTATTTGATCTAAATAGATTTATATTTATTAAAAAGAAATGATTTTTTTCATCAGGTAACTCTGTATTATTTCAAAATTCATATCGTGCCCTATATTATTTAAAAAATACACCAGGTAACCTTACTATTTCAATAAAATACATGAAATGCCCTTAATGACTAACGGTGTCAAGTTTCCGTTAGTCATTAACCCTAATTAAGTCCTCTAACCCTAATCCCAAAACCCGTATCCACCTAACCCTCACCATAAACCCTAAACCTAACCCTAAACAACCAAGCACCACAACCCCTTCCACACGAGCACCCCTACCCTTCCCCCACCTCTGTAGCCCCCTCTGCCCACCCTCGCAGCCCCTCTCCCGCAGCCCCGCAGCCTCCTACCCTCGCCCCCACCTCTGTATCCCCCCTCTGCCTTCCCTCGCAGCCCCTCTCTCGCACCCCCCGCAGCCTCCTACCCTCCCCTGCAGCACCCCATGTAGGAGTACATGGTGAATTTTTGAAACAATAGGAGTAACACATGAATTTTGAAATAACACAGGAGTAACCATTGAAAAAATCAAAAAATAAATGATGTCAATATTCCATTTTTCTGTCATTTAACATATCAAACAACGGAAAAAACTTTTTTTTT
Source organism: Beta vulgaris subsp. vulgaris (assembly GCF_026745355.1). Lineage (NCBI taxonomy): Eukaryota > Viridiplantae > Streptophyta > Magnoliopsida > Caryophyllales > Amaranthaceae > Beta > Beta vulgaris. Next base: position 27,012,700 of record NC_079207.1, on the reverse strand, counting down.
TACCTCATCCCACGTATCAATCCCCTATTTTTATGCCACCCTCTTATATTCATAATCTTTATCGCTCTTTTCAAAAAAATGTTGATGTATTGTGTCGGAGATCATGATTAGACAAATAGTGACTGGATTTTGTATTGGGTCATTTTTTGAAATTTAGGTATCACTTTTTAAATGATGCTTGTCATCAAGAGATGTTAGGGATTACTCTGTTTTAAAATATAAGTCGCTTAAGGTTTTCGCACTCATATTAAGAATCTTATTCATTTTAGTTAGGTTTGCATGGGTAACAAGAATTAACACTAAATATTTTATTAATAATAAAAAATAACCTATGAGCTTATCTAGATAATATAAAGTTGCATTTAATCTTACATTGGTATTCTAGAATGCTTTATATTTTGAAACAAATTATTTTAGCTAAAATAACCTATGAGTAATTCATTTTTTTTTTGTTTTCAAAAAAATATCAATGTCAAACTTTTCTATTACTGATGTCATATTTAACACTTAAAATGACAGTTTTGGAAAAATAGGTATTGTTCATTGTCAATTGATGGATGTCAATTTTGTGAAAAATTAAATGTCATTTATACACTAAATTGTCAGTTTTGGAAACAAAGTCTTATAAATTATCAGTCTAACATTCCAATGTTTTTTTTGAAATTTATTTTACATAATTTATGTCATTCCCTTAAAAGGAAAAACTACGTAATGTTATTTTATAAGCATTAAATGCCATTTATATGAGAGATAATTGCCATAAGCTACATCAAATGCCACTAAATGAAAGATAATTGTCACTAGCTACACTTCTTCTCTCCTTCTCATTAATCCCAACTCATGATTGTTATGCTAATGTTTTTTTTTATGAAAAAATGGTTATTTCACCAAATACCCCTGACAAATCAACAAATTCACAATATACCCTCAATGTTTCAATAATTCACTATGTACCCCTGAGTTTTCATTTTTGTGCACCAAATACCCTTTTCTTAACTGTCATTATCTCACCGTTTGCGTTATTTATAATTTTGCCACTATTAAGCCCTAACCCTAAAATCTAATAAAACCTAATCTAAACCCTAATCCTAAACCCTAATCTAGTCCATCCACCCCAACCCACCACCCTCCCTCTCCCCTTCATCCACCCCAGCCCAGCCTCCCACCCCCACCCTCGAATTCTGCCCTCTCCTCTCCATCCACCCCACCCCAGCCCAGCCCCCCATCCCCACCCTCGAATTCTGCCCAGCCCCCCACCCCCACCCTTACCCTCGAATTCTGCTCAGCCCCCCACCACTACCCTCGAATTTTTTCCAACCCCCACACCCCACCCTCGAATTCTGCCCAGCCCCCCACGCCACCCTCTCGCCCCTTTTCGCGGCAGCCCCGCACTCCCTCCCGCTGCCGCCGCAACCCCACGTCATTCCCCTCCCTTCCCTTTCATTTCCGCCGACCTCAATTCTCGTCCTCATCTTGCGATTTGTCCTTCATATCTTGCCAGAAATTCGAGGATGGGGTAATTCGAAGGGGGGTTTACGAAGATTTGTCAATTTCCGGTGGTTAGGGACTCGAATTCTTCCACGAAAACGCATGTGTGCTTTCCGACGGGGGAGGGGGCAGTTGGATGGGGAGGGCACCTGTGGAGGGGGACCGGTGGAGGGGAGGGGACCCGTGGAGGGGGGACTGGTGGAGGGGAGGGCGTGGGGGGCTGGTGGGGTTGGAGGAAGGGTGGGTTAGGGTTTAGATTTTAGGGTTAGATTAGGATTAAGGTTAGAGTTAGATTAGGGTTAGGGTTTAGGGTTAATAATTGCAAAACGGTAGATAAAGTTAACGGTGAGTTAACGGCGGTTAGAAAAAGGGTATCTGGTGCACATTTTTGAATAATCAGGGGTATACGGTGCATTTCTGAAACATTGAGGGTATATTGTGAATTTGTTAATTTGTCGGGGGTATTTGGTGAAAAAACCGTAAAATCAATTAAAGAAATTATATATGGTGTTCTCATACTTTTGATTTTTCTACTTGGTAGCTGGCGAAAAAAAAAAAATTATACCAAGTGAACTCTTACTTTGAATTATTATACTTAGTGGCTTTAATTTACTTAAAATCTAACTGACTCATTATTTAAAGTAAATTTTCTCACCTACCCCCTAGTTAATTATCCTAATTGAAAACCCCATCTCTTCCCTAAGAAAAATCATCCCTCTTCACATTTTCGGTTCAATGTATCATTGTATCGCAATAAGGCATACCGATCATCGAAATCAACTACTTAAATGGCTGATGGTGATGAGTTGCCCTTCGTGCATCTGGATGAGTTGCTCGCTGATCTTGATCTACGTGATGACAGTGGCGGATCCAGAATTTAACTTACGTGGGTTCGGAGTACTTTGAATAAACTTGAGATATACTTCCTCCGTTTCACAATAAGTGAAACACTTTCTTTATTTGAAATAATCACAATAAGTGAAACCAAGCTCCAAATAGTAAATAGAGTTCACTCTTATTACAAATATACCACCAAAAAGTAAGAGGGGACCACAACTTCAATACTTCTTCACTCTACTTTATTGTAGTCCCAACTTTCTCTCTCTAAATTCCTTGGTAACTCTCCACTTTCTCTATATTTCACTTATTTTGAAACGGATGAAGTATAAAATTAAAATTGTTTATGCATATTATATAATGCTTATTTAAGCATTACAAAATATAGATGTACAAAAAGATAACTAAATCCTCAATTTTTTTGGAAGATATATAAAACAAAGTATCTAGGTATTAACTATTTGCATATTAAACATTATTAGAAGGCAACAAATTTCCACTACAAGAATGAATGGCAATTGTGACCAACCTTAACGACCGTGCGGAAATCCGGTCGTAAAAAGGTACCAATTACATCGAGTTTTTAAAGCCGTCGTAGATATTAAGGTTATTTTACAACGGGTCTTAAACTTGGTGGTAAACGGTTACACCTGGTCGTAAAAAGTCTGAATTTGTGTGAAAAAACTCAAGCGGGAGCTTTCCCGGTTTTTTAATTCTTTTAACAACTGTGTAGTTAGTAAGTACAACCGAACCAACGGTTGCAAAAGACTATTAAACTAAAAAAATATTATCAGCTTGTTAATCCCCAAAAATTAAAAAAAACCCTACACTATTCCATTGCGGTTCCTTTTGAGCTTCTTCACTCGCGAAGTCCTCTGTTCATCCGAATTCCTCCAATTGGTGAATCGTTTGTTCAAATTATCTGGTAAGTTTCTCCATCCTTCATGCTATAAAGCCAAAATCAGATGTTTTCTTTGTTTTTGTTCGCCGAAATTGATGTTTCTTCATGTTTTTGTTGTTCTTCCATTGGCGAGAAGAGTGAGCGGTTCTTGGACTGGATTCAAGGCATTAGATTCAGGGGAATTAGGTATTATTCTTCGAGTTTCAAGGCATAATTTTGGTTTAAATATTTTCATAATCTTGGCTGATGTTCGTTTAAGATTTTATTAGAATTTGGCTGGTATTATGTTTGTTAGGTTTTATTAAAATTTCGTTAAACAAACATAATCTTAAATCTTAAACTGGAAGAACAATTGTCGAATTTGGCTGGTATTATGTTCATTTGGTTTGATTTTATTAGAATTTGAGTATCATTAATATAACGCAAGATGCTACTTTGTTAAATCATTTACTCTTTCTGTAAATCATGAATTCATCTCTAAGTCTAATCCACTTGTACATATTTTCACACCCTCTTAAAAGAAACTTTTGACTTCCAAGAGCAACAAAAAGTTTAGATGCTGAGTAGAGTAGTGAAAGAAGGCACAATATATCACATTCTTCAACATACCACCCTTATATTCATTTGTCTCCATATCTTCTTCAGAAATCAATTATAACTTATATTTATAGTCCATCGGTTTTTAAGAAAAAATTGAAATACTTGTCAATCAATTTTATGGTATACTAGGTATTATCATTTTGACCATTGATATATTAGTATAAGAAGTTGATACATACCTTAAAAATATATTTGAAATGATCTAACCGGATTCTTTGTGGTAATGTTTTTATACATATTAGTTTGTGAGATAATGTGAAATATGTGAAATCTATAATGAAGTACTCCCTCTGTTTTTTTTTATCTTTCTCACTTGGAATCTTAGCACTATTCATACTTGGAGAGAATCTTCTCAATTTTTTTCAATTTATAAGAAAAATATAGTCATGTGGGTCTTGTTTGATTCGTCTCAATTAGTACATTATTAATATTCAATCGTTATAATTTTTACTAATATATAATGAAAGATATTTAAGCTCAAAGAAGTGCATTGGAAGATGTGCACAAGAAAGTGAGAATGATAAAAAAAAATAGAGGGAGTATATAAGAACTAATGTTTAACAAATTATCATGATTCTTCTGTTAAATCATTTCCAAGCTTCTGTTTTACTCTTCCTCTGTTACTGATTTTGATGAAGAATTGCTCCTTATTGCTCCTTCATTGTTAATGCTAGCTAATGATGATTCTTTAATGATGGAACCTAAGCTATTAAAACGTGGGAGTGAAATGGAATCTGTGATAGCTAATAATCATGATCATGGGACTAGGGGAATTTAGTTGTAGAATTAAGATCAATTTTTTCATGGGTTTGATTGTGGATTCTTAAAGATTAAGCCGGAAAAACTTGTCTCTAGTTAGGTGTAAAATGTAAACTAATAATTTGGTAAACTGATTTTGTATTGTCCAGCTCGTAGAGTGATGCACTATTCTGAATTTTATCTGACATATATACGATAAGTACAGGGATATTTTAAAAGGGAAGGTGTTTAGAAAAGCTACTAAGTTATATTTCCATTTGTGTTGTGTCTCTTTTCTAGTTGGCAATATTTAATATCTTATATACCAAGCTATACTACTAATGAGAGGCAATACTTATGTGCTTGTTGTCTTTTACTTTCTTTTCTGCTTTAACTTAGTCATGCAGGTACAAAAGTGCATAAAGAAATAACTCACCTGATATAAGTATATTATATAAGTATATTCTTGGGGTTTCTAGGTTTTAACTGACATGTTATTTGAGGTTAATTATTTGCTAACACTTGGATTTGGATTTGGATTTTGTCGTAGGTAGTATGCCAACAATTGGGGTTTGTGTAATGATCCTTCGTGTTGTCTCCTCTTCTGCGTCATTGACAACAATCTTGCACACTACACATAGTCCTGACATATTGGGAAGGTAAATTATTAGATTCTTTTTAATATTCATGCTTCGTTTATAATTTTAAACCATAGGTATTCTCCCTTTATGAAATTAGATACTTTATTATCTTATTATAAGAAAACATTACATTTGTTTGTTGAGAATACAATGGCGCCTTGTAAGGAATGGATGAAACTTTCCCGAGATGATCATTTGAATGTTGCATATGAAATAGGTGTTGAAAACTTTTTAAAATATGCATTTGAAAAGTCGGGAGAAATAGAAAAGATTAAATGTCCTTGTGTAAAATGCTTAAATGCATCATTTCAATCTCTAAATATGGTCAAAGATCACTTATTAACTTATGGAATCATCGAGGGTTATACATTTTGGTATCACCATGGAATAAGAGTTGGGGAGGATACCTTTGAATCACAATCTAGCGAAGAAGTAGGAGATGATGAGTTACTAGATGATGATAACAAAAATGAGATGGATACAATACTTAGCGATTTTTTTCCTAATTGTAGTGGTTTTGCTGAAAATGACTCCTTCAGTGAATTACGGGCTGAAGATCCGAATTATGATGCTAAGAAATTTTTAGATTGTTTATGATATGCAAAAGCCATTATTTGAAGGTTCTAAGTCCTCAAGATTGTCACAATTGTTAACTTGCTTCATATTAAAACTCTTGGGAGGTGGAGTAATGACTCATTACTATGTTATTGCAATACTTGAAAGATCATTTGTTACAAAGGACTCAACCTTCCTACTTCCTATTATGATGCAAAAAAAGACCACTAGATTTGGGCCTTTCATATAAAAAGATTGATGCTTGTGTTAATGATTGTATGTTGTTTTGGAAAGATGATGAACAATTAGAATATTGCAAAATTTGCAATGCTTCTAGGTGGAAGCAAGGTAGAATAGTGGGGAAATTAGAATGAAGAAATGTAAAAGAATACCTGAAAAGGTCCTCCGATATTTTCCGCTTAAGCCAAGACTTCAACATTTGTTCATGTGCTCTAAGACAGCTCATCATATGAGATGGCATCATGAAAGGTCTGTCGAAGATGGGTTATTGAGCACCCGCAGATGGGAAAGCATGGCAATTTTGATGAGAAAAATGTAACTTTTTTTCGAATCTCGTAATGTTAGGTTAGGGCTTATAAGTGATGGATTTAATCCCTTTCTAATGTTGCAAACCGTATAGTATTTGGCCTGTGATGCTAGTTCCATACAATTTGCCTCCTTCGATGTGTATGAAACCTTCTAGTATGCTATTGTTAATGCTTATACCTGGTCCAAAGGGTCCTGGCGATGCTATTGATGTATATTTGCAGCCTTTGATAGAAGAGCTTAAAGAGTTATGGGAAGTTGGTGTTGAAACATATTATGCATCAAAAAAAGAAAATTTTAAAATGCATGCGGCTTTGCTGCAAACTATCAATGATTTTCCTGCTTATGGAATGTTATCGGGATGGAGTACAAGGGAAGAGAGCATGTCCTTGTTGTCATAAAGAAACTTCTTATATGTGGTTGCCTAACTGTTTTAAGCATGTCTATATGCGTCATCGACGCTTTCTTCCTATTAATCACCCATGGCGAAGGAAGAAAGATGTTTTTGAAAAGAAAGAAAAAGGAGAGGCACCTAAGCCTTTATAGGAGGAAGTTCTTGAACAAGTTAGAGATCTTGAAGGTATATGTTTGTCCAAAGATCCATAAGAAGACGATAGTGTACATAAGATCAGAGGCGATAATTGGAATAAGAAAAGTATTTCTTTGAGTTACCTTATTGGAAAACACTTTATTACGGCATAATTTAGATGTAATGCACATTGAAAAGAACATATGTGATATTATTCTGGGAACCATCATGAACATTAAAGGACAAACTAAAGACACAACTAATTCTCGTTTTGATATGAAGGGATTAGGTATAATGCCAAAGCTACATCCTATTTCAAAGGGTGACAAAATTGAATTGCCCCTCCCCCGCGCCATACACACTATCTAAGAGTCAAAAAGAGATACTGTGTCGTTTTTTAAAGAGTTGAAAGTTCGATGGTATTCTTCTAATATTTCTCGATGTGTAAATGTAAAAGATTGTAAGATTTCAGGATTGAAGAGTCATGATTGCCATGTCCTGCTACAAAGCATACTTCCTCTTGTGATTCGCGATCTTTTGGTGAAAGATGTATCTGAGCCTTTAGTTGAGCTATGTCAGTTTTTCGGTGTGCTCTGTGCTAGATAAAACCAACAATCTAGACGTATATGAAAGAAAGCAGGCTCACATCTATGCTTTAAAGAATTGCACTGAAGTTGACCCATTCTATAAGTGAGTAGTTAGAATATTTGTTTGATGTTTTAGTTTTTTTTATTTATTTTTAACTAATTACTGTCCAACATAGAGAATATACTGAAATGATAGACATGAAGGAGTTGAACTTTCCCAACATCAACGAGATGTGAACTTTGTGAATCGGTTTAGAAAAAAATAAGTTTCATTTTCGGACAAGTTTTTTTTGACTTTGAAATTTGAAATTTCATTTTGATCGTTATTATGTGATTTTCCAGGTTGAAAAGTTGGAGAACAAAAAGCATGTCCTTATTGGGAAGAATTTCTATTTTACACGTGGTCCTAATACGTTCTAGGTCTTTTAGTGGTTATGTCACTAAGGGATTTAGGTTTCATACATTACACCGTGATAGAAACTTGAGAACACAATATAGTGGAGTAGTGGTGTTGGGTGATACTGGTGAGGAAAAAGAGGCCTTAGACTTTTATGGGGCATTGACAGAAGTAATCACAGTAGAGTATTTGGGGGGTAATTACTTTGTATTTTTCCGGTGTGATTGGTATGATGTGCTTGATTCTAAGAAAGGAATTAATGTGGACAAATTTGGGTATGTTAGTGTTGATACACCGGAACCTCAAACAGATGAACCCTTTGTGCTACGTAGCCAAGTGTCACAAGTGTTCTATGGAACAAATATTGTAAAAAAAGGTAACTGGCATGTTGCAGTTAAGACAAAACCTCGAGTTACATATGAGTTGGCAGTGGAGAAAGACAATGATTCTCAAAGCATGGAAATCTTAGATGATGCCGAGGATGCGTATCAAGAACGTGAATCTTTTGGCTTTGTTGCATCTGCATCGACATACACGCATAACGAGATGAATGATGAACATATGGTTGACATGGAACCTGAGATTGTTGAGATAGTTGATGTTGTGGTAGTGAAGAAATGAAAGAGAAAAACTTAGAGATCCTTAAAATATTATTGTTTTAAGATAGATTATTATTAGATTGCAATATTTCTTTTTTTTTTTTTGAACAAAATAATATCTAAATAGTGTTTGTGAAGGTTATGTTTGTTGCTTAGAAATAGTGGACAAGGGCTAATGTTGAAATAATTTATTAGTTCTTGCCTATATATTGGTGCTGAAAGTACTACTTGCTAAAATAAAATTGCACAACTTTGAGATTTTAGTGTTAATGAACTGGTAAATCAATGGAATTTAATAAGTACTACTTTCTTTATTTTTGCATTGTATTAATAATATGTATCTAAGTGTTATTGGCCATATTGGTTAGGCTCCTGTGCTGTCTAGGGGAATTGCACACTCAATTTATGCTGCTGGTAGCCTGGTAAGTGATTTAACGTGTTTGATGTGGCTTATTATTTCAGCGTCACGACTGAGGTAGATGTTTCATCATGTCTCTAACTAGTTCAATATATACTTAATCAGGCTTCTCTTAGCTACTCCAGCGGCTTATTCTTCTGATTTGAGTTCCATGTTGTCATTGACCAAGAGTTCCATCCCTCTGGTTTCAGTCGTCCAGGTTAGATTTTCTACCCTTCTCTCCTGGTAGTTGTCCATGTTTCAATTGCACAGGTACTCAATGTTTCATTCTATGGATTTAGTATTATTCGGAAACAATACTAATATGAGATTTATGATTGGATTTTTATGAGTGATAAACTATTATGAAGGGCCTTGAACTGAACTTAATTATGTTATATTCTTGATTTGGAAAGAGGGTGAGGGTCATGACTAGTATTTTCTCACAATTATTGATTATTTTTGGGGTTTAGGTTAAGTTTGTTGCTTTGAGTTACCTTGACTGTAAAATGAGGGTTTTTAAAGTAAGTGTGTTTAGTAGGTTATGAACAAAGAGGATTTTATCCATATGAAGTTCAGACTTTGTGTCCGCTTACTTATTAGCTCCTTGATTATAGTTTTTGTTTTATAACCAGCAAAGTCTCTACAATGTCAACCTTCATTGGAGTTGGGAAAATGGCATTAATTGTGATTTAGGGCATGGACTTCCGAGTTTTGATTGAAAGTATAATCTAAACTAACAGGGGAGTGTGTACAGGGGCTGTAGGAGGGTGTGTGTGTGCAGGCTGCAGGAAACGGGGGTGTGTGTGTGTGCAGGGGCTGCGGGAAAGGGGTGTGTGTATAGGGGAGTGTGTACAGGGGCTATAGGAGGGGTGTGTGTGCAGGGGCTGCGGGAAAGGGGTGTGTGTACAGGGGCTATAGGAGGGGGTATGTTTGCATGGGCTGCGGGAAAGGGGTCTGTGTGTGCAGGGGCTGCAGGAAAGGGGTCTGTGTGTGCAGGGGCTGCGGGAAAGGGGTGTGTGTACAGGGGCTATAGGAGGGGGGTGTGTGTGTAGGGCCTGCGGGAAAATTCCACGATAGACGAGATCAAGACAAACGTGGAGAACGGGGTTATCACTGTGAAATCAGTGGCTACCTCCTACATCACTAAAGGTGCAATCTGCTTTTGGTGTGTCATAGTAGCAAATAGCAATGTTGCATACTTGCATCAGTGCATGTGTACGAATAATGAATGAGCAGCCTAAAAGCAAAGATGTGATGATGATAATAATAATAATAGAATGAATTACCTTTTTAATTCCAATCATGCTCAACCTGTCATCAATTCCAACAGCAAGAACCGCATCAACAACCATTTGTGCAAAGAAATCTTTTTCTCCACCTAGAAGCTTTGAGCTGAGTGAAGTTGTTGCACACTTGGCTAATAAGCTTTTCTTTTCTTCCAAACTATGTCCTTCAATGTTGGTAGCCAATATTTTTCTTCCGAAAATTCACCAGCTAGTATAACAAATGTTGTGGTACCATCACCCACCTGCACGTTACACGTGATACAAGCACATAAATTCTCCAAATCCTGAAACCAAAAAATTAATGCACAACCTATTGACCATATACACCAGCACTTTACATCCCTCTATGGTCAGTCCAACTGATCCTGCATAAATATAGTATGAGATTAGTTATATATAATGAGGTCACAAATTATTAGCAGACAAAAACAACCGCATCAATTCCAGTAGCTGTACGAACCTGGTCTGATGTCCAGAGAGTGAGGTTGTCCCTAAGAAGTTGCATTTTCTATACCAATGCATGTTCAATCTGGCCTCCATTTGCAACTTTATTTAACTCATAATCATAATTTAACGTCTTTATCACAGAGCACTTAACAAGGAAGCCATGAATCATGGAAGTATAAGCAAGCAACAACAATGCAATGAAATGACTCAGAATCCTACAAAAACAGAAAAAGAGATAAAGTTGTAAAATATTTGGTGCGTTAAGCTGATAAGGAAGCAGGAAATTTCTAATTTTTTGGATTAGTTTTGTTATTTGGACTATGGTTGTAAATCTTGGATCCGGTTGTGATCCCAAATTTTATTTCTTGACATGCCACTAACCAAAAGTAATACATGGACAGGTTAAGTTTTCGTGTACGTCATAATGACACTAGGTGGGAAGAAGAACATATTTCTGGCACCTGGAATACTTGGTAAAAACCGTGGCAAAGGACTAAAAGCTACATTATTTTCGAGTGTGAATGCAAACCCCCTTCTTCGTCCACTTTAGGTGAAACAGTTACTTCCCCTAGGGTCACAAACCATGTACATGTTACTTCCTTACTTCAAATTTAAATGTAACTAATGCAAGCCAAATGAACCAAGGACTACTAATGAGGAAATGGAAAAGGAGCTTACTTCCGTTCCTTCAACTTTATCTCTTGATGAGGAGATGACCATGATGATTTCTTACAAAGATCCATCAATAATGATGCAATTAGTAAGTTTCTTGATCAAAGTTCTTCACAAGATGCCTTGAGGATCAGGAGGAAGGTATGAAATTAACTTTGAACATCAAACTGTTTAATATTCAAGCTTTAATTCTTTATATCCCATTAATGATTTTTTGTTGCTTTATGGAAGTATCCACCCTACTGTTAGGAAGAGAAATAGGAGACCAGATGCAAAGCCAAGGGGTGTTAACAAGTGCAAGAAAGTGGGAAATCTTAAAGAAGGTGAGAAATTAGAGGTGAATTTTTATAACAGTGGTCCAGTTGGAGACAACCATAAGGAAATGACAAGGCACATGGGCAAAATTATTCGAGATCGCTTAATTTGTCCAGTTAGAGTGCATTCATGGAACGAGATAGATGATAGTGCAAAGGAGCATATGTGGCAATTAGTTGTGGTAATGCTAACTTGACCTTTATATGGCATATACAGTAATTGCATACACAACTTCGTTTTCATTAATTTGTATTCCAAATTTTTTCTTTTGCAGAACAAATTTGTAGGAAATGACTTTGAATTGGACCGTACAATAACCCTCTGCCATTTGAAAAGATTGTGGCGAAACTGGAGAGGGATCTTGATGCAGAATTCAATAATCAAAAAAGGTGGTCTGGAAAATGCATTAAAAGAAACGCCGAATGATCTAACAAAGGAGGATTGGGAGTGGTTGGTGAAAGAGCATTTTACAAGTTCCAATTTCAAATATGTCATTTTCTTAATATTTAGCAATTTAGTATGTCATTTTTGTAACGATTAACAACTCTTTTCCTTAATAGAGGTTTAATTACTAAGATATACTTTGTGGTTGTAGAAAGTTAGTTCTAGAAATTCCGGAAATAGAGGAAATTTAACAATGCCTCATCGCACTGGTAGCATGCCATTCAGACAAGTAATTTGGGATGATACGGTAAGATTTTTAATTTATAGTCTTTTCTTTATATAATGCTCGTTTGATGGTTTGATTATTTTATATGAAGGGAGGTAAAGAAGGGAAGGAACCGCTTCCAATATCAGCTGTTTTTAAGAGGACAAGGAAAAGAAAATCTGGAAATTTAGATGAAGACGAGGATGGCAAATATGTATGTAATATTTTCACAAATGTTCTAAAATTTCCAAAATAATGTTTATGTGAGCTCACAATAAACTTTTCTTTTTTGTGTTTTATTATTTTAGAATGAGATAGTTAACGTTAAGAAAGAGAATCCATCCCTATCACACTTTGAAGTTGTCGAAAATGCTTTGGGGAACAAGATCGTGGTAGCGTTGTTTGCTTTGGTTTTGGTGTAACAGCTAAAGAAGTAAGAGGGCCTTTACCTAGTAGAGTTGAACTTATGGCACGTATCCAAGAGAAGGAACGAGAAAATATTGATCTTAACAAAAAAAAAATAGATGAAATAAAGGAGGACTACGGCAAAAAGATGAATGATATGGCAAAACAATTAAGCATGTTAATGGAAGCTTGTTCAACGAACTAGTGGTCGGGACCAAGATATGCATAATGTTTCAGGTGACTAATTTATAAGCTCCTTCATTCATTTTAATATCAGCTTGTTGGTGACTAATTTACTAATTCATTTCTGTATAGTAGCTCCCATTCCCCAAAGAATAAAATTTAACAAATTATAACAAAGCACTCAATGAGATAATTCAGATAAATATGCGAGACTTACTGTAGTAGCACTAAACAGAATAGCCTACCTTCCAAAACTTAATGGTCTTATCATTGGTAGACAAAATAAACAGTGCATTGTTAGCAGTTTGGCACCATCTCTGATTTTGTTGATTTTCTCCTCTATTTCCAAACTCTTTAGGTAGTCGAACTGATCGAAAAGAAAAACAAACTCTTCATCAACTGTGAAAAAAATCACTATGATACTAAGTTTATTTTGCTGTTATTGTAAATAATTTGGTTGGAACTTTATATGGTCCTCCATGATTGTGTAGGTAACATAATTCCTTTTGTGAAAAGCAGGTTTTATAAATAGCTTCTTTATGGTTCATAGCTCATGGTGCTTTCCCAGTTTCCCTAGCTACTAGCTAGTCACTCAAAGTTATAAACTTATAACACATCATTATAGTTCTTTCCTATTTCTTGTCTGGTTTTTGTAGTTTGCACTTCTCCCAAATAATAATACAAGCTACAAGTAAGCAAGCTGTCAAGAGCATCAAATAGAGGTTCTAAAGAGGTTGGCAGTAGAAAAGTGCACTATATATTTCACAAGAGCTTATGCCATGGAACTAAATTTAATAATGTCAAACCGGAAGGTACCAAAAGCTGATGAGGAGAAACATGCAACATCTAGCAAATTATTTTACTCACCAGACCAAGCAGGTGGCCAACAATAATCTAGCAAATTTTATCAGTTTGGTTGGGCGCTCATTTGTTTGAATATGTTGTAAAAAAAAAGACATTGGAATGTCATTGTCAACCTTGATTACTTCCTTCCATTTCTTAATGCCTCTATCATATTTTATTACTTATTAGACATTAGTAGGATGTTTAGTAATTATTTGAGGTAGTCTTTCTAAAACAAGTTGCAGAGAGCGATTATGGTTGTCTTTTATGTGTTAAAAGTTTATACATTGTATTTTATAATTTGTTACGTTTTGTTTTAGGGGATTAGCAGCGAGGCGACTCGTGATTGGGCGAAACTAATAGTAGCAATGACATGTGGAGGAGATCCTTACGTGAAGCTTGAGTTGGAGTATGGACTAACATTGCGAGTTATGACATTTTCTACAATGTGGAAGAACTACAATAGTTATGGTTTTTTTAGCTTGTGAAACTTTTGACAGATTCTCTAGACTTTTTTATCGTATTGAACCATTGGCTAAAATTGTAGATACTTTTGTTATTGGTACTTGTGTTTCGACATCTATGTACTTATGAGTTATGTTTTATCACGATACTCAGAGTGTGGTATATGGTTTACAGGTAAATATAGTGAATGCAAAACAAGAATGGTTGCAAAATTTAACAATTTGGTCCGGCAAAAAATGAAATAAATGCCGTCATAAAAAGGTGCTGTAAAAATCATTTAATAAAAGAACACCGACAAGAATTATGGTGTTAAAATGTGTTGCAAGAAATGCATGAAAAATAGTTGCGACAAGAAATATGGTCGTTAGTGGTGTAATAAAATAGTTTCAAGAGTATAATTGCGACCGGAAATTAGTCGTAGTTAGGTGAACAATGACTTCCAAAAATGAGATTTACGACAAGAAATTCTGGTTGTAAAAAGAATCATTTGAATTTCAAAAACTGAATTGCGACCGGTAATCTCGTCGCAGATACAAAACGTTTTGTGACAAGCTTTTCGCCTCATCGTAAATACTCAATGACGACGACCCATTAGAACTGGTCGTAATATTTTTTTGCGACGGAGCCTTTTACGACCGTGGACGACGGTACGGTAATCTCGTCGTAAAAGGCTTCTGCGACGAGAAATAGCTCATTAACAACAGGATTTCCCGTCGTTGATGAGGGTTATTCCTGTAGTGTTCAAAAGTAATATGTAGAATCAGGATCATACTTTATTTTGGTATATTAAAATATTTAAGAAAGGAAATTCAATGTGAATGATCCAATTTATTTTCAACTTTTGAAAAGGTTCTCATAATAATCTAAACTCTGATTTTTTTGCATCACTAATACATTTTGGATATATTGTATGTATTAGAAAATTGAAGAGTTTATATTATTTCGATAAGATAGTCATCGAGCTTGGATGTTTTCCAAAATAATTAAAAGTGTAATTATTATAATATGATGGGTAAAAGTTGGGGTTATTTAGAATTTACTTTTCTAAAAAAGAAATGAAGAAAATACTCTATAAATATACTTACAACTAAAAAAAAACTAGAAAGTAGAGCTGCCTGGTTCAAACAGGAAAAAAAAGAAGTGGAATTGTATAGAAAGAAATGAAAAGTAGTAAATTGAAAAGTAAACCATTGTCAAGACTCAAGACATTGCGATCAAAACAAAAGAATGAGGGAAAACAGACAAAAAAAACATGGATAAAGAAAACAAAAAGCCTTCCATGGGAGTCGAACCCACGCTCAAAGAATAATCAATGAAGATTTGCGACCCAACAGACCACTACACCAAAGATTAAAATAGTGATACAATGCGGTGTAGGAAACATATAAGGGTTTTCCTATTTCGATTTTTCGCCGATTTTTCTTTTCTTTTTCCTTCAGATTTTCGTGGGTTCAATTGAACCCACCCTGAATCCGCCCCCTATGTGATGAAGAATATGAAACTGGAGGTAGTAACAAGAGAGAGTGATGATCTCTTTTCAGAAACTTTGTAGAGTTTCACTTTTTAATTAATTTCAATTTTTCTTCACAATTTATTTTTCTTTCTGGACTACCTATCCTTCTAAGTTATGATAATAATAATCCTATATCATGTTTTGCACTCGACTCTTGATACAATCTTGAGGAATTTTTTTGAACGGTTGGTTTCATATAATCGATTTTTTCACCATAAACTTCAGATAAATTTAAAAATCTACCATATACTCGCAAGTTTCAAATATTCACCATATACACTTGAGTTTAAGAAAAATTTCACCATTGCCCTTTTCCTAACGGAAGTTAACTCACTATTTCCCATTATTTACGACTTTGCCACTATTAACCAAATTACTGCTAATCATTAAAAAGAATAAAAAAATCTCGGTTATTTCACCAAATACCCCTAATAAAATTTTTTTTCACCAAATACCCCAATTTTTTACAAAATTCACCAGATGCCCCTAACTTTTAAAAATATTCACCGAATACCCCAAAAGTTGATGGACGTTAGTCTCCGTTAGTGTTTATTAACAAGTTTGCCCTAAGTCAACCTAATTAGTCGTAAGTCAACCTAATTAACCCTAAATTAACATAATTAACCCTAACTAATTCTAACCCTCTCTCTCTCCTAACCCACACTCCCACCACCAACCCACCACCAACCCCGGCACCACCAGCCCCCTCCCTTTCCCGGCAGCTCCCCTCCCCTCACCTCCCTCGCGCCTCCCCTCCCCCTTCTTCCCTTGCGCCTCCCCCCCTCCTCCACTGTCGTCGGCCCACCAGCAGTAACCGCCTCCCCTCGCGCACCTCCTCCCTGTGCCTTCTCCTCTTCTTTGCGTCTACTAACACACCTAGATCAACAAAATCAACACCCACATTGATTCGATTCAACACCCAGCTTTGCGTCTTTGGCGGAGGAGAGGTAACGACATACCGAATGGGTGGGGGGGTCGGCATTCGAAGGGGTTGGGGAGGAGGGGGGATTATGGCTGGGAGTGGTGGGGATGGGGAGGCGCGGCTGAGAGCGAGGGAGTGGGAGGGGGAGGGTGGAGCTGCGGGGGAGGGGACTGGTAGCTGGTGGGCTGGGGTTGTTGGGGGTGGTGGGTTAGGTGAGAGAAAGAGGAGGTTAGGGTTACTTAGGTTTTTAGGATTTTTAGGTTAATCAGAGTTTTTTAGGGTTAATTAGGGTTAATTAACACTAGTGACTAACGGAGTTAACCACCTTTAGTCATTAAGGGCATTATTTGTCATTTTTTAAAAAAATTGGGGTATCTGGTGAATATTTTTAAAAGTTAGGGGTATCTGGTGAATTTTGAAAAAAGTTGGGGAATTTGGTGAATAAATTTTTTCTCCCGGGTATTTGGTGAAAAAATCGAAAAAATCTCCATCTCTCTCCTCCACTATCAACACTGACTAACCAATGTCATATTGGTACTCGTCTTGTTGGGCTTCTCGATATTCGTGCCCCTAAATGGTCGTTGATGACATCCTTATTTTTTTCTAAAAAGTCGTTTTAGTGTTGAAATTAGCCGTTTAAAATCGTCTCAGGTTGTATGCTCAAAATACCATTGTATTGGTACTCGTTTTGATGGACTTCTCAAAATTCATGCTCTTCAAGAGTCGTCGTTGGCGTTTGTTTTTTTTAAAAAAAGTCGGTGAAAATCGACCGTTTAAGATCGTACCGGGAATCGCGCTCAGAATATGGTCGTACTGATATTCGTTTTGATTGGCTTCTCGAACTTCGTGCCCTTTAAGGTTCGTGGGTGGCGTCATTTTTTTTCAAAAAAGTCGTTTCGGCTGTGAAATCAACCGTTTAAAATCGCATCAAGAAGCATGTCCAGATGTTTGTCGTATTGGTGCTCGTTTCAATAGGATTCTCGAGGTTTGTGCCCTTTAAAGATCGTCGGTGGCGTTCATATTAAAAAAAAAAGTCGTTTTGATGGTGAGATATATAGTTTCACTTATTAAGGTTACTAAGTTAGGGTTAAGGGTATTAGGGTTAGGGGGTTAGGTGAATTAGGCTACTAGGGTGAGGGGTTGGAGTGTAGAGAGGCTTACTTAGTTTAATATTGGTAATGTTGTAAATAATGCAACATCAACTTAGCATCCGTTAGGAAAAAGAGTAGTTGGTGAAATTTGTAAAAATTGAGCAGTATATGGTGAGTATATCTGAAATATTAGGGGTATAAGGTGAATTTTCCAATTTGTCAGGGGTAGATGGTGAATAAACCGTTGTATAATAGCAAATATATATGCCTAAAGTTGAAGCAACAAGAAATTTTGCATATTTAAAAAGTTTTTTTTTCGGCAAGTTCGATCAAAGGCCTGACTTTGTCTTCAAGATTATTTCTACCTCTACCACCATCTACACTTGACTCCAAAATTTCAAAATTACTATATAAGTTGCTATGAAATTATAGGACATACATATTAAAAAGAAAGAAATCTGAAACCGTGCATATTCTCAACAATATTAAGGAATACAAAGATAATCAAGATCAAAGAGACAATTAGATGAGATAATTCTTGAATTGGTAAACAAACAGAAACAAAATGTGATAATTGCAGCCATCCGAGCAAAAATATCAAAAGTGAGAGGTGGTAGTTTAGTGAAGGACCACCTCGAATTCAATTTTCTAATCAATTTTACACATTAATAATTTGAAATATAATGAACAAATATGATGTTTAATATTGCAACTATAGAAACATGGGTTACAAAGAAGTACATTATCTAATACGAATCTCAAATTGTAAAAAGGAAAACACACAACACGTTGAATTGAATGCTCTTTAAATTGAATGAAAAAAAAATGTTGTGATGTACAAAATCCCAACTCGAGTGAGTGGACTCGAGTAAGACATCATGAAGGTGGCCCCCCATCACAACCGTTCCGTGAATACAAAAGCCGTGAACTATCATTATCGAACTCAAACAAGAACCCCTGCTGCATAAGATTACCAATCACAGAAAATCCTGACGGCGACATAACGGCTTGCAATGCAAGGCACTTCACGTCCTCCGCCACGTCTATAAAATAATTACGTGGTGGCGGGTCGAAAACCGATTCACCAATTAATAAGAAGCTCATCTTTGGAAAACTTGGACGATTAACCCCCGACACGTTAAAGCACACGTCAAACTGCTGAGTAAACTCACTGAGTCTAGGCAACTTCACTTGTTGCCTCATTACCGTTAGGATTTGACGGTAAGCGGGCTCGGGAACATAGGTCAATGTAGTTCCTGAGTCAATAACTGTACCGCCGTTACCAAAATCGTCAAGGGCCCACACTGAAGGGTTTATAGGTAATTTTATACCATCAATAATCACGCATTGGATACCAATGTAGTAAAAAGTTGGCGAGACTTCACTCCTAATAAGTGGAGTCGACCGCACGTGATAACTACCAGAAACGACGTCGTGGCCGCCACCAATCATGAGGTAGCTAGTTGGAGGAGGAGAGAGAGTGTAATCCATAAGACAGTAAGAGAATTTGTTCCCGAATCGTTTCCCTAATTGGGCTGTAAACGAGATAGGCCCACGGCCCAAACCCATAACACCACTCGCCCCTTCAAAACCAGTATCCGAAACAGCAGGACCCGACTCGTCAAACCCGCACCCGAAGCTCACTCTGGGGACCCGAACCACCTTACCGGAGCTGGAGTTAAACGATGTCGTTTCTCGGGAGAAGATTCCCGAGGTTGAGGAGCCGTCAGCGTAAGAGTAGTCATACCAGCAGGAGGAGTGGGCCCGGCGGTGAGGGCGAGGACAGTGATTTGAATCGGGCGAGTGAGGGACGAGTTGACACAGTGAGTCGTAGCAGTGAGTGGGGCGAAAGGAGAGAGAATGGCGGGGGAAGAAAGCTGAGGAAGGCGGGTGAGTGGAGAAGCATGTGGGGCCGCGGCAGGCGGAGCATTTTAGCCAAGTGAGATCGCTGCCGGTGTCGGCAACGAGGAGGAGGTTTTGCGGTGGAGTTCCGATGGAGATTGCGGCGAAGTATTGGCCGGAGCCAATGGCGGCGCCGGAGATTAGGGGGGATTTGACGGAATAATTTTGGCGGTGTTGATGGTGGTGGTGGTGGAGAGAGAGAATGCGGTGGTTGTCGAGGAAGACTAGCTGAGAAGGGGTTGTAGAGGGTATAATGCGGATGAGTTCGAGTTTGAGGTAGTCGTGGTATGAGGCAGTGGTGTTGTGGGTGGCGGAAAGAGGTGGAAGGAAGTAGAAAAGGAGGAAGAGCAGAAAGATTGAAAGGGAAAGGTGATAATGCATGTTGTGAATTGTGATGTTAATAGATATGGGTGATAGATTTTGAGGAAGATATGGTTGGAAAGAAGTATGGGAGGATTAATTAACGAGGACTAGGAGTGTTGGATTTCTATGGTTGGGAGTTGTAGCCTTGAAGGGGGGTTTAGGAGGGGGTGTAATGTAATGAAATACAGTTACAAATAATTGAAACTTGAAAGAGATGTATGTGCATTGTGTGGCCGTGTGGGCCGGTGGTTCTGGTTGGTGCCAAAATAATCGAATGCAGATCTTTGGTCTGTAGAGGGTAGAACCAAATTTACTTTAACCAATCATCAAAATTCAAAACAAAGGGAAGAGACACTTTCTCACGTAGAGCATAGTTACTAAACATTGCATTTGGGGTTTAGTACAAGCAAGCAACCTAGGAATAATATTATGGGGGGTAATTTCGTAAAAAATATGAAATTTAACCTTCGTAGAATGTGTGGAATGTCACTGGTTTTTTGTACTGCAGGGTGTAGGTGATTGCTAAAGGTATTTTGGTCATAACCTATCATAACCACTATTTATGTTAAAACGTAATCAATTAGGATATTACCAAAACATAATGTCATTTCCTAAACCATTTCAAGAAATTACATAATATAATAATTGTCTTGATGAGATGTTTGTATGATTAAGACGTGGGTTATTGATAACCTAATCTAATTTTTTTTTTTTTTTTGCATCTAATAGCTAAACTAAAATGTGAACTAAATATTGGTAATGACTTAACATAATCATTATATATGATGGTGGCAATTGGCATTATATGCTTAAGATGTTTGGTATTGATAACCTAATCCATGTGATTTTATGTGGTTTATATATATTGACTTGAGTTTTGGGCCCCTATTGTCCCTTCTTGTACTAAAAATCCCAAATTAACCACAAATCCAGATCATATGACTTTAGGTAATTACCAAACATACTTTGGACATTACCAAACCTATTCAATCACAATCCATTCCATTGTAGTGTAATGTCATTGATTTTTTGTGCAAGTTATCGCATGGTTTAGGTAATTAATAAAGATATTTTGATAATAAACTAACATAATCACTATATATGCTAGGTAATCCCTAATTAGATTATGATATTACCAAACATTTTAGGTTATCACCTAATCATTTTAGATCATTAACCAAAATAATAATCGACTTACGCAATGACTAAATTATGTGATTATAACATATATGATGATGACATTGTATGCTTAAGATGTTGGTTATTGATAACCTAATCAATGTGGTTTTATGTGGTTTTATATGACAAGGTGTTATCGGGGTGAATGTTACTTTTTCTTTTATTTTGCTTTCAAATGATTGAATGACTTTGATGATATGAAAGGTTCATTGATAAAAAAATATTTATGTTAACAAAGGATTGGAATGGTAGAAGAATCTCTAAAAATAATCATCTCCAAGGTGGATGCTATATTCTCAAAAATGGTGCACATGGAGGTTGCACTAGAGAAGCGTATTCCTAGCGTACCTCTAAAAGATAAAGAGAAGGCAAGTGAAAAGGGTGGGAATGATATTGATACCACCAAATGTATGATAAGATATGATGGGTGAATGAAATGGGACAAAATCTTCAGTGATGTCCAAACAGTCCCCATTAAAGCATAAACACACTGAGATAAGACATGATCTCCATTTCTATCTCCCATACTTAGTGATACGCTGAAATGTGCAAAGTGTAAATTTGATGTTGACGATGATGACGAGACTTTTGTGCCTAGTGCAAGTTAGATCATCCTTTAGAATGAAGAAAATTCGCTTTGTTCGTCGCAAACCAAACCGAACCAAAGATCCTTCGGGACATGCCAATAAAGTAGTTGACGCAAAAAAGACCACCAAAAAAGACAACACAAAAAAAGAAGAAGATGGTGTACCAAGCGTTTTGGACACGCCTATAAACAAGGTCACTCCGCACAAGAGTACCACAAAAATAAATGTCACAAAAAGATCTTCGAGTGCTAAAACAACCACTGAGCTGAAAAAAGTTTAGCAAAAAAAAAACCCCTCGAGGTGGATGAAGAAAACTTCATTAGCAGCGTATGAGATAATTTATTTTTATTATCTCTTATTCTTTACATACACATACTATTTTGATAATGACCAAATTTTGTATTAGGTCATTACAATATGATTATATCCTCTTATTTGTTATTGGATGTGTGATGTGGGGTATATGACTTGCAAAGTTTTCAGGTCATTATTTTCAGGCCATAATTGTAACAAGTAAATAAATTTGCATTCATTTTGGTAATAACCAAAGTTTTTAGGCTATTATTTTCTTATTGTATTGTGAGTGCTTGAAGGTTTATATGACCCAAAGTTTTTGAGGCCAAAGTTGTAAAAAGTAAACAAATGAGTTGGATTCATTTAATTGAGGTCATTGTTTTATGTCCGAGTTGTGTTTGGTCATTTGCTTTTATGTTGATTGGGAATGTTACCAACATTAACACGTTTTAGCTAATGGACGTCAACGATATATAATTACTAACTTAACTTAACGTTATTTTATTTGTTATCTGTCTCAATTATGGTAGGTGTAGGCGTGGATTTTTCGATTCCCTTAATGCCTACACACAGTGTGAGCGCGTTTATTTGACTACCCCATTGTTAAGGTATTATTGAAAATTATTATTTTGAAGTCACCAACAATTCTTTAGAGAAAGAATCATAAACCTAATTGAATATTGAAACGGAAGGGACATTTTAGGGGGTTATCTAATGTAGATTTTCTCGTCGTGACTCCATATATGGCCAGGAACCAAAAATTGAGTTCGGGGGGGGGGGGGGGTGAGGGTACAAATATGGTCATAATGAACCACATTACCCATTGATGGCCTCTACTGAATATCGATCTATGAAACTCTAGTAGACCTAGACTCCTAAAGTGAATGAAACTCTAATTGACCTAGACTCCTAAAATGGATGGAATTATAATGGATTTAGACTCCTACGATGGACAAATTTCTAATGCTTTTAGACTCCTAGTATGCATGGACTTTCTATGGACTATAGACTTTTAACATGGTAAGAATTCTAACAACCCTAGCCTTCTTAGATGGGTGAAGCTAGACAGGGTTTAGACTTTTAACATGGATTGAGTTAGATGATGTGAAGAACTCTAAATGGAGTGAAACTAGACTCCTACATGGATCGAGTTAGATGATGTGAAGAACTCTAAATGGAGTGAAACTGGATGAACCTAGACAAACCAAATGCTCTTTATGTCTTAAAAAGTCATTTTATTTCACGAGTATGTCATCCACATATACTTTCATGATCTTACTAATTATTTTCTTAAAGATTGCATCCATCGCTCGTTGGAATGTGCCTCCAACATTTTTTAATCCAAATGGTAGGACCACATATTCAAACAAGCCTAATGATTTTGGACATCTGAATGTTGTTTTATTACAGTCCTCATGTGCAATCCTTAACTGGCGATATCTCGCATAACCATCCATAGAAGACATGTATTCATATCTTAATGGTGCATCTATTAGGATATCAGCTACATGCATGAGATATTAATCTTTAGGTGTTGCTTTATTTAGATCCCTAAAGTCAATGCAGATCGTATCTCGCCATTTTTCCTAACTACTGGGACTATATTCGAATTCTAGTCAGCATATTGGCAAGGCCTAATGAACTTTGCCTTAAGGAGTGTGTCTATTTCCTCTTGTGTAGGCTCTGTCAGTTCAGGCACTAGTCTTCTAGGACTTTGTGCCACAAGCTTAAACCCTTCCTTGATAGGTACTTTATGTTCTACTATTTTCCTATCAATGCCAGACATTTCATGATGTTCCCAACCAAAACAGTCCTTAGATTCTTTTAGAATCTATTATTTCCTGTTTTTCTTGGTTAGTAAGGAGCTTACTTATGTAAGTAACACGTGGATTTTCACTATCCCCTAAATTTATTTACTCTAGTGGATCATGAACTTCCTGTTTAGTATCCTCACTTTTTTCCCATACTTTCTCATCCTCCTCTTCTAAGCATTCAGTTTCGTGTAAAGTTGAGCAACATGCATTAGAGTTTATAAGAAAATCCTCTTGGTATTTTCTAGAAACTAAATCTTTCATAACTTGATCAACAATAGGGGAAACCCATTATACCATTCTTCTTGGTTTATAGAATAAACTTATATAAGAAAAATACATTCTAACTCTATAAGCTAACAAGAGCTAGTGCGTGGTTGATCGTAGTTCAACACCTGTTGAATATATTCAAATTTTGATTGAATGTCTTCAACTTCTGGAACGTCCGCGACTTCTTCAATGAGAATTGCAGACTCTATCTCTTGGTGAGTTTGTGACTGAAGTTGTAGAACAACCTCAATTTTGATAGTAAGAGCTGACTTTAGAGAGTCCCTGATAAAAACAGAACCAAGATATGTAATTAGACAAACTTCCTCACCTGCTTGTATCATTTCATAAGTGTCACCATTCCATAGGATTAGGACCCGGTGGAGTGATGATGGAGTAGCATAATTATGATGTAACCAATCTCTTGGTAGTATGGCATTATAATTAGTACCACTTTCGACTATGAAGAAACCACAATAAGTAGTTTTAGCACCTACCGTACCAGCGATGTAATGGTTTTATATAGAGTTTTGGGTGCATTTAGTTTGCATTTCTTGTTCATATTAGAGCATTTAGGTGCATATTTGCATGATTTACTCAAGTTTTGCTCTACTACTCCCCGTTTGCGTGTTTCGATGATTTTCAGGTTATTTTGATGCAAATTGATTATGATTATCTAATATCAAGCCTATTAATCATTAAGGATGAAGATATCTTGCACAATGATCACATTGCTTCCGTTTGGGATAATTTCGAGTTAGAATGAAGCAAAAAGTTAGTGAATGAAGGGCCAAAACTGACACTTTTTTACTATTTTGATCATAACTTTTGATACAAAATTGATAATCAAGAAATTATAGTTGGGTAAGAAACTAGACTGTAAGGGATTTCAAATAATAGGTCACACACCTCAAACGGACTTCTGCTTTGAGAGATACAACCTTCACAATTTGACACAAAATCGCAGTTTTCCCGCCCGATAGGATCGAGCTTTTTAGCCCTATCGGGCCCGAGAACATATTCATCTGGCTGCGTTGTAGAGTTGAAAATAAGAGGAAAATAATACTGTCGCCCGATGGGATCGGGCGAGCTTACCCGATCGGGCGGGCACTTCGTCAAATTTCCGAAATAAAGAGCTTTTCTCACGATGAAGTCGGGCGAGTTGGCCTGATCAGGCGGTTGACCCGGCACACATAATTTAATTCGCCGTGCCTTTTTTGTATTACTTTTCCTTTTTGTTTTAGATTTAGTATAAATACGAAAATCAGAACAAAACTAAGGGAATTTTTGTTTATCTTTGTTTTAACCATTAGTTTTATACTTTTCTCTATAGAGTGATTTAAGAACCCTAGTTTATTGCTTTTCGCTTTGGATTCAAGATCAAACCTTTGGATTGTTCACAAGTTCAATACAATTCTTCAATTTGGTAATATTTCTTTATTGCTTTCTCTATTGTTGATTAGATTACTTTCTTAGTTATTTGCAATGTTTTAAAGTATGAGTTTTTATATTGATTTTGTTATTGTTTTCATAAATATGAGTGAGTAGTTCTATTTCTAGGATTATGGGGATCTATATATGCAATTAGGGATTGATAGATTAGTCTAATTGCCTTGAATTTCAATTGTTTTATGTGGTTGAATAGTTCATGCTAGATTTATAAGTTAGGCCCGATTTATATTTATAATATCGCAATATTGTATCTGCATGGAGAGGTGAGATACAATATATGCTTTCAATCATTAGGCAAAGTGATCCTTGACCATGCGAGAGCAGATAAGTGATTTTTGAGGAAGGTAATGTTTGAGAGAAATAACATGTGCCCTAGATAAATTGACTTATTAGGTGGTTGTTATTCGTCACTGATTTCCCGAGTTGTATGCATAGTGATCCATAATCCTAGTTCTTTATTATTGATTCGTACCTTCGTGTTAATTTTGTTATTTGCTTAGTTTAGTAAGACAACCATCTTCATCTGATTTTGTTAGTATAATATTAGAGTTCAGATATAATATAATTTTTCCCATGTGGATTCGATCATGAATTTCCTGACTAATAGTTAGTGGACCTTAGGTTATATTTGATTATGTTATACGACTCTAGCCTGTCAAATTTTGGCGCTGTTGTCGGGGAGACCGCTTATTACTATTATATCTGAAATGCTAATATTAGATTAATTGTATTTATTTTTTTGTAAATATTTATTTTTATTTTTTTATTGGAATGACGTCTACCTCTTTTCCTAAAGTGGAGCATGAGGTGTTTTGGAGATATAAGCTTAGATTCGAAAACTTTCTTGGTCCCGACCATTTGTTTGATCAATAGGAAATTGGTTTAGTAATCTATGAGGGTTTGAATGATGATATGAGGGTGGTTGTAGATTCCATGAGTGATGGGAAATTCATGGATATGACACCTGAAATAGGTTGTAATTTGTTTGAACAATTACCTAGGGAAATTTTTGAGTGGGAGATGACAAGATATGTTACTCCAGCTCTAGAAAATTCATCTATTTATGGTTCTCAAAATCTTATCTCTCCATCTGATTTTTGTTCTTGTTGTCACTTTTATAATTATGATATTTCTCTTTATCCACATAATGAGTCATATATGCATGTCAATAAACCTATCCATGAGTTTAGTTGTTTAATGCTCCATCTAAATCTAATAATATCAAAAATTTTCTTTATGATTTCATGAATGAATGAAATACGGTCCAGGAGGATTACATGTTGCAACTAGCAAAAATTGCAGCAAGTCAAAGATCAACAACATCTAGACTAAAATTGTTTAGCCAACATATTGTGCAACATTTATATTATGATGATGTGTTGGTTGAGAATGCTAGTTCATCAAAAAAAGGTTATCATTTAACTCTTCATGGTAATTTAAATGAGAAAAAGATGGATATAAAAGATGTTTTTGAGGAGTAAAAATCATTAGTTATGGAATTAATGATTGAAAAAACCACTGGTTATTGATGAGAGTGAAGTTTTAGGTAAAGAGTTTGAATATGCTAAAAACATACAAAAATTTGGTGTTGAGCCTAACCTACAGAACCCTCATATCCCCTTTTCATAGAAGCTTGATCTTGTACCTTCGACTCATGTGTTGTATCCTTCTTGTTTTCTCAAAGAACTATTGTTGCATGATAATTTTGCCCAAGTAAATATTCTTGTTCATCATGTGAAACCTGAGGAATTGCAAGATAATTGTAATTTTTTTTATTTTTCTTATGATTCTTTTGCTTGTGGTATCTCTATTAACCCCATATTAGTGAATATAATTATGCTTGCTGTCAAGCAATATCGAGTGTTCAATAACATGTTTCAAGGGGAATTCGATAAGTTACTGAAGGTATTGGATTCTTCATAATGTAAAAAGCATTTAGGTCGTGCGAGACCCAACAAAAACCAGCGCTTATTGAGAGGCAACCCAACTTTCTAACCTATAGATGATATCTTCATTACTTTATGACTACTTTGCTAACGTATATTCAAGTGACGTGCTCTTGGTTGTGGTGTAAGTGCCATATTGTTTGGCACACTCTATGTTCATCATTACCCACCTTTTCTGAGAGTTGTACCTATCCCTTTCTTTTTTTTTTTTTGCTTCGTTGTTCTTCTAAGTGTTCACGTGGAGGACAATGTAAAGTTTGGCTTGGGGCCGGGAAGGATGTCATTTCTTGCATGTTAGTTGCATACTAGTTTAGATTTATTGCTTTAGTAGGATTGTTACATGGTTTGTACCACTCACTAGGGATAGGAGTTTACATGTAACGGAAAAAAATGTACTGCTTTCTTAGTTGCATTAAAGTTTTTTTTTTTCATTTCATATTAGATTTCATATCATTTTAGTTTGCATCTATGGGACTATTGCTAGCACTTTTTGAGAACCTTGTTGATATTTCACTACACTTCCTAAGTGTCATTCATCTTGTTCATAATTTTTCATAACACTATTATCTTGCAATTGATCGTTCACGGTAAGATTGTTTGGTCTCTCTCTGGTTCAATTTAACTTTACTATGCATACACCCTAATCCAAGTGAGCTTGTGTGCCTATAAACTAACGTATCTGTGTCAGTTATGTTCTTTCATGTGTGATTAGTTCCTTAGTTGTCGCATTGATCTTGACTTTGACTTGGTACTCCTTAATATTTGATAGTGCACACATTTTGATATGATTGAGGCTTTTCATTTCATAATCTTAGCTCCAGAGTTGTTCTTTTTTTGTTCTTCATATTATCCTTTCTCTACCCTTGTCGAGCCTTCCTAACTATGTGTTATTAATTCATATATTGGAATTTTTTGTTCTTCATATTAAGTGATTTGCTTAATTTTTGTAAAGTTTGATTTGCTCTCTAATACCCGGTAATCTTTCTTTATTGCTTTCTCTATTGCTGATTACATTACTTTCTTAGTTATTTGCAATGTTTCAAAGTATGAGTTTTTATATTGATTTTATTATTGTTTTCATAAATAGTAGTGAGTAGTTCTATTTCTAGGATTGTGGGGATCTATGTATGCAATGAGGGATTGATAGATTAGTCTAATTGCCTTGAATTTCATGTGGATTCGATCATGACTTCCCTGACTACTAGTTAGTGGACCGTAGGTTATTGTTGATTAGGTGATACGACTTTAGCCTGTTAACCAGTTATGTTGATTTGTATGTTATGCAAATCTTTTCTAGTTTTTTCTAGTTTTCTAAACACAAAGAGTGGCATACTATTGATAGTAGCTCCAGTCTCGACTAATACTTTGCCTAAACAAACTCCCTCAAAATCAACATTTAGGAATATAGCTTTAGCGTGCTTATTATCAACATTAACTGAGCTAAAGATTTTATCTATAATTAATTTCTCTAGGTTAGCTTTTATAGATGTCTTATTAGGCACTTTCTTATGTGTTGCATTCAAATAACATGACAAGCTTCGAGAAGAAGTAATTTTAAATTTACCTGCTGATGTGTTTATTATTTATCGATTATTTACTCCAATCCTCTTAGTTGTGATAGTCGATTTGAGCTCTTTTAAGCTCGTTTCTTGTGTGATTTGATGCGTTTGGACTTCTTTTTCTATGTTGCATGTTTTGATGTAGATTCGGCATTTAGTGCCTTTATTTAAGTTGCGAAACAGGAGTCCCATGGTCACACAATGCCCAAGGAGCACTAGGGGAAAAAAAAAGGAAGGGCTGTGTATTTTTCAAAACGCAACCCTTCTTTATTGTAGGGCTGCGGTTTTAAATAAAACGCAACCCTTCTTTACAGTAGGGCTGCGTTTTTAAAGAAAAGCGCAGCCCTTTAGATAAAGGGCTGCTGCTTGTCAAAAAAACGCAGCCCTTCTTAAAGTTAGAAGGGCTTCGTTTTTTTTTAAAAAACGCAGCCCTTTATGACTTATAGGGCAGCGTTTTTTAAAAAACGCAGCCCTTTAAATAATAAAGGGCAATGTTTTTTAAAAAAACGCAGCCCTTTATGGGCTTTTTTTTAAGTAACTTTCATTTGAAAGAATTCTCACGCCTCCTTCTCTCTCTCACGCTTCTCTCTCTCACGCCTCCTTCTCTCTCACCCTCCATCTTCTCTCTCACGGTTCTCTTGCAAACAACGCTATGGTTCCTCTAAACCCTACGCCTTTACAAAAACAAACGCCACCACTAAACCCTACAGCGGTTCCTCCCTTTCCTCTCTCCATCGACCTCTCTCCTTTTCTCTCTCCTCGACCTCCGCACTTCCTCCGGCAAATTTCCCACCCTCTCCATCTCCCTCCTCCGTCGCAAACGGTGCCGCAAATGGGGTTACAACAGTCGATTACGTCGAGGGCGGCGAGTAGAATGAAGAATCGAAGGCGTTAGGAGGGTATTTTGACAACTTCAGATCTGTAATTTTAGGGTTTTTTGTTTCATTTTAATTTATTTTTTTCATTTTTTGTTCATTTTCAGATTAGTTTATTTTTTTAGGGTTATTTTTTTTTTCATTTTCGTTAATGTTCAGTTTTAATTTGTTCATTTTCAGATCTATAATTTTAGGGTTATTTTTTTCATTTTTTGTTCATTTTTGTTAAATTCTGTTTTTATTTTCGTTCCTTTTTTTTCTATTTCTGTTCGTTTTTTTTTTCATTTTCAACTATGATTTGTTCGTTTTTTTCATTTTTTGTTCGTTTTTTTTTTATTCTTGCCGTTCATTTCTGGAATAATCATTGGGTTTCTTAATAAAAATCATAACTGTATACATAATCATACAGGATTTCACATTGATGCATACGCTGCTTTGTACGCAGGCTAAGAACACCTACAAGCCTACAAGGGAATCTCAACCATCTCGGTTTTTTAAGACAATTTTTTTTTTATTTTTTTTGGTCAAAAGGGCTGCATTTTGTGCCCAAAACGCAGCCCTTCGTTGTGAAGGGCTGCGCTTTAAAAATGCAGCCCTTCACTAAAAGTCAAGGGCTGCTATGGAAAGGGCTGCTGTCAGAATACGCAGCCCTAAGGGCCTTTTTTAGCGCAGCCCTTCCTTATTTTTCCACTAGTGGACTATCCGGGAGATTGTACGAGCGATTCGGATAGATTGCACTGAAATTGAATAGGAAAACTCACCCACCCGATCGACTGGGCGGTTTGGCCCGACCGGGCGAGCCACGAAACTTCAGCTGCCAGCATTTTCACTTCGCTCGGCCAACCGGGCTATCAAATGGACAAATTCGCTTACGTGCCCGACTAGGCGGATTTTTCTTTTCTGTCGCAACTCCCAATCACCGTCGCCCGACCGGGCGAATTTCGCCCGGTCGACAAGGCGGTTTCTCGGGACGGGTTATTTTGCCTTTTTTTAGACGATTTTGTAAAATAAATAGGTTTTTAATATTTTCGATTAGACTGTCTTATTTTCTACGTTTTGAGGGCTAAACACTTAGTTTTTCTCTCTCTAGTTTTATATGAACTTTTACCTTTGAAGATTATAGAGATCCTTGATTTCCTTTTCATTGTTCTTCAATCATTCGGTATTCCTCTTTACTTTATTTGTTTAATTTAATGAATTCTTTTACTTTGATTATGTTTATTGAGTTTATTATTATCATGAGCGAGTAGTCTAATTCTAGGGTTTAGAGAGGGAAGCCATGTTTATACCTTTTTGATTGTGGTTTAAAGTTCTTCGTTATTTGGATTGAATTAGAATAATTCCTATTGATTTGTTATGCTTGTTTAATTCATGTAATTGCGCAATATCATGAGTTATGTTTAGCTAATAAGAATTCGAATCGAAAGATCGTATTCATTAGAGGCTTGTTACAAGAGGTAGGGTTGATTATGTTAAGCGACCGTACTGGCATATGTTAATCTAAAAGTTTTTAATGCTTGACCAAGGATTAACGAAATACTTTATTTATTCGAACAACAATCCAAGTATTGTTGAACTATATTGTACTGAATAGATTGGTATAAGCGTGGTGGACCGATCGATTGCCCTAGGTTTTTCATTATTTGATAAACTTCCATCTTTTTGTGTTATAGTTTATTCTAGTTTAGTTATTAATTCTTCAGTTGATTTCCTCTCTTGAAGTAGTTAGATAATTGAGCATAAATTTGTAAAACTCCTCTGCTTGTGGATCGACCCATATTTACCAGTTTATGCTAAATAGACACCGTGCACTAGCGGTATATTTTAAGCAACACATCAAGATTTTGACGCCGTTGCCGGGGAGACGGCTAGTTTCTATAGCTTTCTGATTAATTATTTGAACTATTTATGCTGTCTCATTGGAACTTCAAGTTCCAATTTAGGCCATCTCATTGCACATTTTTGTTTGTTTCTTTTATGCCCAGGTCTAAAAGAACAGGTACTCTAGTTCCAACTGATCCTGATCTTGAGAAAATCCTCCGGCAACTCAAGAAGACACAAAAGAAGAAAAAGCAGTCTGCTAATCAGGGAAAAACCAAGGAACAACCAACAAAACCAATCATGCCTCCTAAGTCATTGAAGTCTTATGGGGTACCTTCTCTTGGCATTGTTCCCACAGGCCCTACTACGCCTAATATACAGGCAGCTAACTTCGAAATCAGGCCTACTCTCCTTAATGTAATCCAATAGAATCAGTTTGGCGGGCATCTACTTGAAGTCCCTGCAAATCATTTATGTTGTATAATATGAGCACTATAAGAGGGGGGGGGTGAATTATAGTGAGAGAATAAGCTATACTTTTTGCGGAATTAAAAGTAAACTTGGGAACAAACAATGGGAACACGAGAGATTTAGCGAGGAAAAACTTCCTAGGCCTAGTAGGAAGAAACAACCTCGACCACAAGGGATTTTAAACAACTTTCCACTATAATAGGCCAAAACAACTCTGATTACAACCTATTACTTTTCTCTCGATTCTCAACTTAAGTCACTCAACTCAAGTTCCCAACGACAGTTCCCACAACTGACGTTTCTCTCAAACTTCACTCGAAGTTCCTTTCTCTTTTCTCTCTTGCTTCACTCAAAGCTTTCTCACACTTACAAGAGTTCACTCAAACCCTTTTTCTCAAAAATACACTTTATAAAATAATGGAAGAGTAATAAACTCGATTAATGTAAGTATGAATTCTCTTAAGGAAAAGGCACTGACACTTTAGATAATTAAGACAAATTAACTAAGTCAGACACGATTTTGCTCAAATGAATTAAGCGCCTATTTATAGACAATTAAGACAACACATTTCCCACTAATTAGACCATTATCACATGTTCTCCATGATGTTTAATTAATTAATTAAATTAAATTAATTATTCCATGTCATGTAAAGCATCCACTAATCCACTACTTCACTTCATAGAAGCAGTAACACATTACGTGGTTTTTAAAACTTGGAGATAATTAAACTTATTTAATTAAATAAATACTTGGAGGATAATTAACTAAGCCACTAAATCCACTAACTACATAAAACGTGTAGCAGTTTAGGCGTGCAATCTAGTTTTTAGGAAATAAATAAAAAAATACTTTAGCTAGTTTTTAGGAAAATATCTTTTTCAAAATCTTTTATAAAACCGGAAAAACAGTTTTATATTTAAAAAATCCGAAACATTTAAAAACCGGAAATATAATTTTTCAAAACTAAATCTTTTAAAAAAATATAAAAGATAAAAGATAATATATAAAAGATAATTTTGAAAATCAGTTAATTTAAAATCAGAAAATCTTTTTAAAATCTTTTCCTAACAAACTTAAACTAATTCCTAAAATAGTGGATCTTAGTCAAAATATCCCTAAAAACTCTAACAACTATATTGGGCACAATTTACTTAGGCGCACAATATTAGTCTTAGAGTTCCTAAATTAGTTTTAAGTCTTGTTCCCTAATTTTAAGTCTTGTTCCTTAGCCTTGTTCCTATAGTGCCAGGTCTGTTCCTTTCATGGGAACAGAACCAAGTTCCTTTGAGAATTCACCACGAACTTAATAAGCTTTTACTCAACCTTAACAAGAAGATTAATTAATACCCTAATGTATTCTAATCTTCATTCCATGCTTGATTCTTCATCTCTCGAACATCTTTACTTCGATCTTGATTAATTCTCCGCTTTAATCTTCAATCAAGTATTCTCTTAGCTCGAGCATGAATTACCTTGCAACAACAAATAAAATATACTATGTCTTTTGTGGTTAGGTCATCTTCAAAACTCAAGGGTCAACAATTTATAACGGTTTCAACAACTATGTCGTACTGTTAAGCATCAAGGGGTCACTCCTGATCAGTTGAAGGTCATGGTCTTCGAATTTTCATAGACAAGGCACGGAAATGGTTGAACGATGTTAATGAAACTAAGTGGAGTGCTATATCTGAAGCATTCCTGAAGAGTACTACCCTCCTACCAAGACTGTTGAAATAAGACATAAGCTTGCTACCTTTCAACAAGAACCTGATGAAACACTGAAGGAAGCATGGAATAGGTTCAAGGATCTGCAGAGAGAATGGCCACACCACAATCTAGACAAGTGGTTCATCACCCAAGCATTCTACAATGGTCTACAACCCCATATCAAGAGTACAATTGATTCATATGCAGGGGGTGTCTTCCTAGATAAGGAGGTGGATGAAGGATATAATTTTCTGGCCAACTTAGCAGCAAATGATCATAGTTCCTTCAGAACTATTACAAAGAAAAAGTTGGATGCTGATGCATATGCCTTGTTGTCTTCTTAAGTATCCCAGTTGAGGTTGAAGATGGACTACTCACTGAAATCTTCGCAGTCTAGTACTCCTCCTATGAGTATCAATGCGATGTCTTTCATGGCTCCTATTACTTCTTCCTTTTGTGAAGTGTGTGGCAAGGCCACTTTGGTCATGATTGTTGCTACAGTTAACCTGATCCGAATCATATGGAGCATGCAAATGCTTTTCAGCAGAGACCACAAAACCCCTACTCGAACACTTACAATCCAGGTTGGATATATCATCCTAATTTTTCCTATAAGAACAACAACGTTTTGAATCCTCAACCTCTACCACAATCTTCCTAAAGACCACCTCATCAAAACCCACAACAACATGCTGCTAGACAACTGTATTATCAAGGGGCTCCTCAGAACCCCCTCCGGGTTTCAATAGGCCTTCACACCAAGGCTATCAGCAGCACACTTCTCAGAATGCCAGCTCTCAAGAGCCTACTATGTCTAATCTAATGAAAATGATGGCTTCTATGCATAAAAATCATGAGGAGAGCATCAAGGAGTTGAAGACACCACCAAACACTTGGAGACTCAACTTGCTCAGGTGGCTGGAAAAATGCACAGAGGCAACCAGGTCATCTATCGGGACAACCAATTCCTAAAGAAACTCCTAATGTTGTCACTCTTCGTAGCGGTACACAGTATGATGCCCCATTTATGCCTATTTATGATTCACTACCTCCAGTTCAAAATGATGTTGTGGATGAAAATGAAGGTGAGGATAGCTCCAAAACTGAAGTTGAGCGCGGGAAAGTTGATGAAGTAGAGAAACACAAGGAGAAGGTTACTGATTCTCCTACTCTACCACTACCTTTCCCCCATAGGATGCAAAAATCAAAGGTCGATCAACAACTTTGTAAATTTATGTCTATGGTTAAAAATCTTGAGGTAACAGTTCCTTTCGCTGATTTAATTTCTCAAGTACCCGTGTATGCGAAGTTTTTGAAAGATATGATCACAAAAAAATGAGGTTTTGGTGGCATGGATCGAGTTGCTTTAACTGAAGAGTGTAGTGCTATTCTGCAAAATAAAATTCCACCAAAACTAAAAGATCCTGGTAGTTTTTCCGTCCCCTTTCATGTGAATGCTTTGTTTATAGATTAGGCTTTATGTGATCTAGGTGCTTGTGTATCTATTATGCCTTTATCTATCTGTGATAAACTGAACTTGGGTGCTTTAAAGTGCACACAGATTACTTTGCAGATGACAGATCGATCTGTGAAATGTCCTTTAGGTATTCTAGAGGATGTACCTGTTAGAGTTTGAAAATTCTACATTCCTGTGGGTTTTATAGTACTTGATATGGAAGAAGATAGTCAAATTCCCATTATTTTGGGTAGAACTTTTCTATGTACTACATGTGCTGTTATTGATGTAAAATTTGGCTCTCTAACTTTGGGTGTTGGTGATGATATCGTTACTTTTAAGTTAACCAATGCTATTAAGTCTCCTATCCTTGAGCACACATGTTGCATAATTGACATACTCGATGAGATCTCTGGCGTTACTCTTTAACAATTCTTGTCAGATGAATTATTGGAGACAAGTCTTGATCTGAATGATGGCCTTGACATTGATAAGGTAGCAGATTGTAAGGTAATGGAGACTATTTGCTCTACTTCTGAACCACATGTAAAGAAGTTAGAACTTAAACTTTTACCTTCTCACCTCCAATATGCATTTCTCGATGATATTGAGGAATGCCTTGTGATTGTCAGTACTAAACTCACAGATAGCCAGCTTTTACAACTTCTTTCAGTGCTTCGCATGCACAAGAAGGGTATTGGGTATAGTATTGATGATCTAAAGGCAATTAGTCCTGATTTTTGCACGCATAGAATTGACTTGGAAGAAAATCACTGCCCTTGCATACAACCCAAAGACGTTTGAATCCTAAAATGCAAGAGGTTGTGAAAAAGGAAATTATGAAACTACTTGATGCGGGCATCATCTATCCCATCTCAGATTCTAATTGGGTGATCCCGATTCAAGTTATTCCTAAAAAGGGGGGGACTACTGTTGTTAAGAATGATAGGGATGAACTAATTCCTACTCGTACTGTTACAGATTGGCGGATATGTATTGATTATCGCAGATTAAACACAACCACTTTGAAAGATCATATTCCTCTCCCTTTTATTGACCAGATGTTAGAAAGATTAGCAAAACATAACTTTTTCTGTTATTTGGATGGATATTCAGGTTTCTTTCAGATTTCCATTCACCCAGCCGATCAGGAGAAGACGACGTTCACTTGCCCCTACGACACTTTTGCATATCGCAGAATGCCATTTGGTTTGTGCAACGCCCTTGCCACATTTCAGAGATGTATGATGGCCATTTTTTCGATTTCATCGAGAATATCATGGAGGTATTTATGGATGATTTTAGTGTTTATGGTTTTGACTTTGATGTGTGTTTGCATAATCTCTCTAAAATTATGAAACGTCGTTCTGAGGTTAATCTGGTTCTTGATTGGGAAAAGTGCCACTTCATGGTGAATGACGGAGTGGTACTTGGACACCTCATATCTGGGCGTGGCATCCACGTGGACAGAGACAAAATTAAGGTGATTGAGAAACTTCCTCCTCATGTGAATGTTAAGGGAGTAAGTTTTCGGGGTCATGCGGGTTTATATCGTAGATTTATAACAGACTTTTCAACAAATTGCGAAACCCCTTACTTAATTGTTGCTTAAGGATGCCACCTTTGATTTTACTGACGTGTGTGGAGCCTTTTGACAGGATTAAGGAAGCATTGATCACTGCCCCTATCATACAACCTCCAGAATGGAGTCTCCCTTTCGAGATCATGTGTGATGCTAATGATTATACAGTTGGTGCTGTGCTTGGTCAATGGAAGAACAAAGTCCTCCATGCCATCTACTATGCCAGCAAGACCTTAGATGAAGCCCAAGTCAACTATGCTACTACAGAGAAAGAGTTGTTAGGCATTGTTTATGCTCTTGACAAGTTTTGGACTTACATCATAGGTTCGAAAGTGATTGTCCATACTCACCATGCTGCACTGAAGTATCTATTGGCCAAGAAGGAGGCCAAGCCACGACTTATACGAATACTCTTATTACAAGAGTTTGATTTGGAGACCCACGACATGAAGGGTGCTGAGAATTTAGTGGCAGATCATCTCTCCATGTTGAAATTTGAGTCAAGTGCTGATGGTCCCATAGATGATGCTTTTCCAGATGACCATCTTTTTGCCGTGTCTACTCAATCCCCATGGTATGCTGATTTTGCTAACTATTGTGTTGGTGGTTCTCATCCTCCTGATTTAACTTATCAACAACACAAGAAGTTTTGTCATGATTCCAAGCATTACTATTAGGAAGACCCACTCTTATACAAGAAGTGCTCAGTCGGCTTGTTCAGACGATGTATTGCTAATTGGGAGATAGTAGGGATTCTACAACATTGTCATAGTATGCCTTGTAGTGGACATCTTGGCTCACAAGCTACAACCTATAGAGTTCTCTAGAGTGTTTTTTATTGGCCAACTATTTTCAAAGATGCCCGTGCCTTTTGAATTTCGTGCAATGAATGCCAATGAACGGAAAATATTTCAAAGCGACAAGAGATGCCACATATGGGAATTTTGGAGATTGAACCATTTGATGTGTGGGGCATTGATTTCATGGGACCTTCCCCTTCTTCTTGTGGAAACAGGTATATATTGGTTACAGTGGATTATGTGACTAAGTGGGTTGAAGTTGTGGCTTCCATTACCAACGATTCTAAGGTAGTGATGGAGCTTTTCAAGAAGATTTTTTTCCTCGATTCGGAGTCCCGAGAGTCTTGATGAGTCACTCATAAGGTTGGTTTAACTTATCATCCTCAGACTAGTGGTCAAGTTGAAGTCTCCAATCGTCAGATCAAGCACATCTTGGAGAAGGTAGTCAACCGGTCAAGGAAGCATTGGTCCCAAAAATCAGATGATACTTTATGGGCTCGGCGAACTGCTTTTCAGACACCTCTAGCAACCACCCCATATCGATTGGTCTATGGCAAAGCTTGTCATTTACTAGTTGAAATGAAGTATCTCTCAACTTGGGCAGTGAAAGACATTAACTTGGTTTTAGAGGCTGCAGGTGAGGCAAGACTTCTTCAATTGAATGAGTTAGAAGAGCTTCGACTGGCAGCATATGAAAACCACAAACTTTACAAGGAGCAAACAACGAGATTTCATGATAAGATGATTGTGAAGTGTGAGTTTCATGTTGGTGACAAAGTTCTCTAATACAACTCTAGACTACGGCTCTAACCTAGAAAGCTTAAGTCAAAATGTCTGGACCTTTTGTTGTCACTAACGTGAAAGCACATGGAGCTATTGATGTGGCTAATGCAGCTGGGACGAAGTTTAAAGTGAATGGGTAGCGTCTGAAACTGTACCATGAGGAAGCTTTCATAGGCCAAGTAGAGGTTATGTACTTCGACAATCCCCGATTTTGAAATCAAAGGTACTACGGTCGTGCGGGACCATCTAAACCAGCGCTTTGCGGAAGGCAACCCGTCTTTTCTTTTCTTCTTTGTTAGTTTAGATTATTTCTTTTTTATTTTAATTTTTTTTATTGTATTAGAGAGGTGAGGGAGATTGTACTGATATTTGGACGAGTTTAGTGTGTGCAAGAGGCAAATCTCAAAACATGGGGAAATTTAGACGGAAAAATGCGAGAAATAAAATAGCCCGGTCGACTGGGTGAGTTCGCCTGACTGAGCACGTAGACGTTTCAAAGCAGATTGAAAAACATTCGTGGAGGACAAAGAAACGTAATTTTCGCCGGATCAACCGGGCAAGGCCTCCGAACTGGGCGCGCAAGCGAAATTTGGATTTTGGTGCCCGATCAACCTGACGAAAAAATTGAATGGAGTTTAGAAATCGCCAGGCTGGACGGATTGCCTTTACTTGCGAAAGCCTAGCGAAGCGAAGAAAACAAGAAAAAAATTTTGCCCGGTCTACTGGGCGGAATCCCCGACAGATTATTTGTGTGCCCCTTTTCACCCTCCTGTTCATTCGTTCTTTTCATCCTCTCTCAATTCTTCATCCTCTCCAAACCCTCACTTTCTCTCTCCTCACTACCTCCATACCTCCTCCTTCTCCTACCTATCTTCACTCACAAATTTCATCTCCTCCTTCAAATTTTCTCCACCCTCCTTCCTTTTCTTCATCTTTCTCACAAAAAAATTCAGAATTTTTCCATCTTTTCTCGCTCTCACTTCAATTCACCTTCTCACACAACTTTCACCATGTCAAGGCCAAGCAAGAGGAGGCAAAGCACAAGAGGGGAATCAAGCAACCAAATTTCACCGGATTCAACTTTTTTTGAGGTAATTTTTACATCTTTAGAGCAAAAAAAAATGTTTCAAAAGTTGAAATTTCGTAATATAATCCCCACTCATTCTGTTGATTCACAGTCTTTGCATACTTTCGGTATATTTGTTGATACTAAGAATTTATTTGAGAAACTGGGATTCGGAACTATGTCTGGCATGTTCTTTTGGACCTATAGGTATCTAACACTTGAATTCCTGAGTTCCCAAGAAGCAGGGAACAAAAATCAAGTTCTTCGTTTTCGCCGCTTGAATGAGGATCAGGAACTCACCCTAGGTCAATTAGCTGCTATTTTTGGCCTACCCATAACTGTGGACCATCGTCCCCCTCCCCACATTCGCATAAATACATCGTGGATCGCATTTACGGAGAGGAGGAAGTGAACACCCAACACATGTCCGCTAACCATTTACATTTTCCTAGTCTTCGCTACTTGCAGCGATTTATGGGATTCACATTTTTTGGGTGTGCTGAGCCCCACTCCTGTCAAAAACAGGAGATTTTTCTGATGGGGAGTTATATGTTCCCCGAGTTCGACTATTCTTTGTGCCTCCCTTATTTATTTTTGTCCCAGCTAAAACGGACTGCAACTAGTTTGCCTGCCACATTTGATGATGGTAGTGTTAGGGGGCAACCTATTATTTTAGGTGGCCTCATTACCGCCATCGATGTTCATTTTGGCTATGTGCCCGACATTAACAATGCAATAGCTGGCCCTGCAGAGATTGGCATCGATTATATGATCAATGCCAAGTGGATAACTGCCCAATCGGCCAATAAGTTTAGGTGGCACGTTGCCAAGAAGGAGTCTATTTTTCTTCCTGACCGTGCCCAACCGCACCTTGAACCTGGTGTAGGTTCGTACCTAATTCCCTTGTGGGGTCATGATCCCATTGCCATACTACCTCTGAGGACCTACCATATGCAGTCCGTTGGGGAAGCCTCTTCCTCCGCACCTGTAGACCGTATGATGACCGCCCTTACCCGTATTGAGCAGGGACAACAGTCCCTTACCTTACAGATGGGCTGCCTTGAGCTCGGTCAGGCCACTATACAGACCCACCTGACCACCCTGGACACACGGTTGACCATCGTGGAGTCCGACATGCGCCACGCCCTCTACCCCATTTATCATGACTACTACCACCAGGGGCTTATTGCCGATGATGCCACCCATCCCTTTTGGTATATGCCACATGTACCTGACCCCACTGACCATGTAGGGGAGGGTACTTCTGGCCATGCTTTTTTTGGTGCTGCAGGTACTTTTGGTGGCGGTTTTATAGCTGATATGTCTGTTGATGACGTGTAACTCCTCTCTTTCCCTCTTACTACAATGAGGTCATTGCCGAGTTCAGATTGGGGGGAGATTTTCTGTAAGTATACCTCCTCTATTTTTTATTGCTTTTTAGTGTAGTTAGTTCAGTTAGTAAAAAAAATCAAATATTGTTGAAAAAAAAAACCGAAAAGACGATTGTGCCCCATGATGTTCTTTGAAAGTGTATTTGGGCTCTTTATCTGGATAGATGGGCACTTGAGATTGTGATGCTGGAATGTGAACTTTAAATGCATTGACCTTAAGTGAGTTTTGACGATAACGCGCTTATCTTGACTGCATGCTTGAACTGGTTAGACTTGGAGGATTCATTCTTGCCAATGGATTTATTTCTATATCCATTATGTTTCTTGTGTGTAAGTTCCTCATTAGTTGACTGATCTTGACTTTGACAACGTACTTTTTGATATCTGGTGACTTGTGGCAATTGCTATGATTGAGGCGTTCTTTTGTCTGATTCTCGATCCTTAGAGTGATTTTTTCCGATATACTATTATCCTCCTTAACCCCGCTTAGCATAATGACTATTTTATGTTACTAAACCTCATTACATGCCCATGACCCTTATTTTGATATTAATCCCAAGCCTAGCTTAGGGGAGCATCTGTCTAAGTTAGTATCTGAAATAGTTTTTATGAGTTACTTTGGATGGAGATGATTGTATTTTGTATGGTTCAAAGTTTGAGAAAAAGAAAAGAATAAGCAAAGTGAAATACATGTGATTGTTGGATCGAAAGATGCGAAGAAAAAGAAAAGAAAGATTGAAAAAAATGAACAAAAAAGTTAAAAATTCTTTCCTTCATAATTGCTATGGTTGGGATAGTGAGTGATAGGGCACATCTATTGCCTGCCACAAAATTGTTGAGAGGAGTGACACCCTAGTTAGTGCCTTTTCGAGATTTGCATGTCATATAAGGCAGCCGCATGTGATTGCTTATTTGGGCGAATGGTGGATAGAGTAATCTTAATAATTGAACATGAATTGTGCCGGCTTGAATGATTTTTGGACGTCATAAATTTTTTTGATCTCTGTTTTCATGAGTAAAGGGGTGAAGTAACCATATTCATGTTCATGTCATGGTTTTGCTTAGGGACAAGCAAAAGGTTAGCTTGGGGGATTTTGATGTGTTTATTATTTATCGATTATTTACTCCAATCCTCTTAGTTTTGATGTTCGATTTAAGCTCTTTTGAGCTATTTTCTTGTGTGATTTGATGCATTTGGAGTTCCTTTCGTGTGTTACACGTTTTGATGCAGATTAGTCATTTGGTGCCTTCATTTAAGTTGCGAAACAGGAGTCCAATGGTCACCCAATGCCCAAGGAGTATCCGGAAGATTGCACGAGCGATTCGGATAGATTGGCACGAAAATTGAATCGAAAAAGTCACCCGCCCGGTCGACCGGGTGGTTTGGCCCGACCTGGCGAGCCACGAAACTTGAGCTGCCAGCATTTTCACTTCGCCCGGCGAACCGGGCGAGC
This sequence comes from Beta vulgaris subsp. vulgaris, assembly GCF_026745355.1. Lineage (NCBI taxonomy): Eukaryota > Viridiplantae > Streptophyta > Magnoliopsida > Caryophyllales > Amaranthaceae > Beta > Beta vulgaris. Next base: position 26,970,321 of record NC_079207.1, on the reverse strand, counting down.
CACGAAACTTGAGCTGCTAGCATTTTCACTTCACCTGGCCAACCGGGCGACCAAATGGACAAATTTGCTTACGTGCCTGACCGGGCGGATTTTGCTTTTCTGTCGTAACTCTCACTCACTGTCGCCCGACCGGACGGTTTCACAGGACGGGTTATTTTGTCTTTTTTTAACCGATTTTGTAAAAAGTATAAATAAGTTTTTATTATTTTCGATTAAACTATCTTATTTTCTATGTTTTGAGGGCTAAACACTTAGTTTTTCTCTCTCTAGCCTTGTATGAACTTTTACCTTTGAAGATTATAATGATCGTTGATTTCCTTTTCATTTTCCTTCAATCATTCGGTATTCTTCTTTACTTTGTTTAATTTACTGAATTCTTTTACTTTAATTATGTTTATTGAGTTTATTATTATCATGAGTGAGTAGTCTATTTCTAGGGCTTAGAGAGGGAAGCCATGTTTATACCTTTTTTTTTTTATTGTGGTTTAAAGTTCTTCGTTATTTGGATTGAATTAGAATAATTCATATTGATTTGTTATGCTTGTTTAATTTATGTAATTGCGCAATAACATGAGTTATGTTTAGCTAATAAGAATTAGAATCGAAAGATCGTATTCATTAGAGGCTTGTTACAATAGCTTGGTTTTATTATGTTGAGCGCCCGTACTAGCACATGTTAATCCAAGAGTTGTTAATGTCTGACCAAGGATTAATGAAATACCTTATTAATTCGAATAACAATCCAAGTATTGTTGAACTAAATTTTAGTGATTAAATTGGTATAAGCATGGTGGACCGATCGATTGCCCTAGGTTTTTAATTATTTGATAAACTTACATCTTTTTGTGTTATTGTTTATTCTAGTTTAGTTATATATTCTTCATTCAATTTCCTCTCTTGAAGTAGTTAGATAATTGAGCATAAATCTGTAGAACTCCTTTCCCTGTGGATCGACCGATATTTGCCAGTTTATGCTAAACAAACACCGTGCACTTGCGGTATATTTTAAAACACATCACCTGCTCTCTTTTCTTTCTCAACTTCATCTGCCCATGATGTAGTATTGGTCTGGAATCCTAGTTGGTCTTCTGACCTTTTAAACTCCATTGGTAGCATGACCACATTGCACTGCATGTTTTAACCCTTTCCCATTTCTACCGGAGGCTCATTCATCAATAGGTCTCCATCCAATGCTAAGTCACAGTATGACATTAATAAGTCCAAATCCTCAGATCCAAACTCAGAATCATAGTCCTCATTAAAGCCATTTCCCAGCGTCTCTTTCATAAGAGAATCACCTCCACGAGGCTACTGGCCATTATTCTTTGTAGATGATGCACCACAGTATTCATCTTCCAAAGGCAACAATATAGTTATACCAACTTGTAGAGCCTATTCATCAATATTATGTTAAATAAGGGATTCCTGCAAATTTTGAGTGCTAATTTAAGCCATCACTACTGATTTGATCTTTATATCTCCTTGGTACTCATGGGACTTTACCCTTCTTTTAAGAATTTTAGGCACATGAGTTTGACTTGGCTCCCTTTCTTTTCCGTTTGAGGAAGGATGTGACCCGGGACCATTGCTTTTTCTTGGTCCTTGACTTTTGGACCTTTTATGGAGTGGAAGCTGATAGGCAGGTACATAGCACTACTACAAATATGTGCAAAGTAACCACCAATAGCAGAGTACCTTAATCTAAAAGGTGGTTTATTTAATAAAAAATACCTATTTTCTTAAAATGGAGGTTTCTTTTAACAGGAGAAATAGACCACTTTATATAAAGGTGGTTTCTTATTACTTTATTAATATTACTTTCCGCCTTGTGGGTCCCACACGCAAAACTAAGACACTTTTATTCATATTGAGGTGGTTTGTTTTATATTCTTAAAATCCTTCAATCATATAATAATTCCAAGCAGTTAGTAGTAGTTCAGTATTACCAGATCGAACTCTTATCCTATTCGTAGTCCCTCCCCCTCTCTCCCCATCCTCCTCCACGCTCCATATCACACACACCACCCCTCTCGTCCCTTTCAATGTACCACCCTCTCTCTGTCATAATCACCCTACTCGCAGACACCTGCACGTATCTGCAACTCGCTGAATCCACCGTCAGTCACCCTTCGTGAAGTTGAGATTTTAAATTTTAGGGTTTACGGTTTAAAGTAATTTCATGACATGCCCTGCAATTAGACTTTAATTTTGGTATTGTATCTCTGTCTATGTTAATTTCGTTAGTTTTTTTCTTCAATTTGGTTTTGAATTGTTGTATTTGTTGATTTTAATCTTCTACTTTCGATTTCCTTTCCTACGAAGGAAATTGAGACAAAACTGCAGCTCTTATTGGATATGAAAAGAGATGCTCTGATTTCATATACTTCATAGTTGCCTAAGGATTCATTTTATCTAATATGAGCATTTATAGTCGATGAGTTTTGTTTACTGGGCTTTCTCTCTTCTGATCTTATGAAAAATTTATCAAGCAAAGATAGAAAATAAAGATCCCTAGGAAACGATTTTACCTTAGATTGTTTAGGGTAGTGGTGCTTTGTATTTTCATAAATTCATATCATTTACTACTGGTTAATTTTTCATCATATTCAGGTTTAAAATATATAACATAATATGATTCTTATGGAAATCATAGCCTATATTATGGAACTATATGATTAAAGGGGACATGATCCTTTTCTTGTTGGATTTGTGGAAATGTTGTACTTTGAGAGAATTCTATATGTTGCATATTGCCTGCTATACTGATCTTGTAAGCGCCTAGTGCTGAACTAAAACTATGTAGTTGCTGCACAACCATTTTTTAGTGAGTCACTGAAATGTATGAATCATATATGTCTCTTACATTCTCGTAGTTTGGATTCTCGTAATCTACTGTATATAACATCGTTTAGGTTGCTGTTTGTATTTGGAGAAGATAACCATGCTATGCGAGCTACTAGTGAGTAAATGCTCCCATGTCCTTCTTTAGTTTCAGAATGTCAGTTGTCAGGTGACACCTTATCCTTATAAGAGGCACTTTTCTTTGTTATTAATTATAGTTCATGTTGATCTTTCATATACATTTTTTATCCTATTTGTTGTTAGCTTTCTAGTGATCCCGAAGATATTTGACCTTTCATTTATTTTATTATGTTCTTGTTATTATTGAGTCATTAGTATGAACTCTTTGATTTATCTAGTTGTACTTTGAAGGGGTTTTGTAACAACTATTGCATCTTATTCTTATGTCTTATGACAAAATCCTAAAGGATTCTGTTGAGGCATGTCTTGATTCTATTATATATCTAGTGACTAATATAACCTAGAGAATCATTGTAGAGGCTGAAAGATCAGCAGTAGAAGGCTTGTAATTGCTACTTGTCGACAAAGAATAAAAGAACTGGGCTAATTTGTAATATTTATCTTCTTAAGAAAGAAGATAACTAGGAGACATGTAGGGTAATTTTTAATGTGACGTGTGATATTATTTAGTGAGTTAATAAGTTTGCAGATCTTAAAAATTAGCCATAACTTGCTGAAATTCCTTAACTTTTGGTTTTATTTATCTGATGTTTCTAGATGATTTTATTATAATAGTTATGAATATAGAAAATTTGTTTAGAACGTGCAACTATCATTTAAACCTGCTTTGATTCTTAATTTTTGTTAATTTCCTAACTATATTACCAACTTATTTTGAACTTTTCACTTAATTATGTAATTTTGATGGCTTGGTGCATCATTTCAGTAATCACCATTAAACTATTTGGTGGCTTCGTGCATCATTGAGCTTAGAACAAGCCTTTTTTTGGTGCCATAATGGACTATATGTAGAAGTATATTCTTACTGGATCTAAGGATGACCCACATGTCTAACAGGTCACCACAAACGTCTGCTCCCCTCCTACCCTGTGTAGATAAAGAAATAGAACTAGAGGGAAGGATACTGAATGAGAATCGAACAGACAGTACTAGTGCAGAAGGTAGAGTAGGAGAGATAACATGTTCATGATTTGAATCAAGGGAGTAAAATAGCTTAGTGCGTCAACCTAATGATGTTTGTTAAAACATCATGACGTTTATGATGAACCAGTGGTTTATAGGCTCTGGCTGCCAAATAAAGGAACCCCAAGGCTAGCACATCTTGAGCGTTTGGAAATCACTGCACGAAAGATTTTGGGTTCATTTCTGAGCCAGAAGTTATAGAGAGGCACATTACAAACATAGACCAATTTGCCATCTTGGCAACTGATGGGGTAAGCTTGTTTAATCCCTTTAGATATGTTAATCTCCTAATTATATCTGTTCTATGCTTGTTGCTTATTACCCTAGGACCTAGGATTAGCTATGCATCATCAAGCCTCAGGGACGATGGATTTATTCTCACTATATCATAGTAGAAGAAACTCGTTCGATTAAAGATTATTCATGAAAATTTATTGCTCGCTTCTTTAGTACTCCATATATTTTGGCATGAAATAGTAATATTTAGATGTTGGTTATGTTTCTTTTCTTTGCTTTTTTTTATTATTTTGAATTGATTAATAGTGAACTATGCAACACTTTTGCAGTTAGATTATATTTAATGGCCTACCATCTTGCACTAGTAGAAAAAGCATGATTTGCGTCCCCGGATTTGCGTCGCATAGACACGGAAGTGACGCAAATTACCTTTGTGCGTCACATGCCAAAGAGCACTTGATGCAAAACATCAATATTCATATCAGCATACGAGCAATCTGCGTCGCACCATATGTAAGTGCGACGCAGATTACCTATGTGCGTCGCATCTTCTCGTTGTGCGACGCATATTGTGCGTCTCAGGTGGAGGCAATTTGAGACCAATGTGCGTCGCACTAGGGGTTGTGTGCGACGCACAAAGGTAATTTGCGTCGCACCCTTTGCACGTGCGACGCAAATTATCTTTGTGCGTTGCACCCAGCTCCGCGTGCGACGCATATTGGGCTTCTCAGTTTGAGAGATTTCAGCCAAATGTGTGTCGCACTGCGGCCTCATCCGACGCACATTGGTTTTCGAAAATAAGAATTTAGCCCAGCAACAGCTTTTTTTTTCGAACCCTAAATCAATACAAACCCTTACTCTCTCTCTCTCTCTCCTGCGACACACCCTTACTCTCGCTCACACTCGCCGGCCTCCATAACTTCGCCGGCGACCGTCGCTTCTCCCAACGACATTATCTGGCCGGCGACCTTCGCTTCTCCCTAACTCTTCGCCCATGCAAAAAAACCCTTCGCCCTAACTCTCTCTTCTCTCACTCTCGGTGCAAACGACAAACACTCATTTCTCGCCGGCATTATCTCGCCGGCGACGTTCCTTACTCTCGCCGGTGCCCTCTTCGCCGGCGACGTTACTATTCTGGTGCACTCCTTACTCTCGCTGGTGCACAGGTTCTCTCTCTCTCACGGTCTAAGTTGCTACTGCACCGTACCGATTCTCTCTCTCTCACGGACTGACTTGCCGCCATGGACTGACTTGCCGCCGTCGGTCCCGCCGCCGGCATTGTAGGTATTTCTTGGTTTTTTTTTTTGTTTTTTTTTTTGTAATAATGTATATAAATCATGTATTTTCAAGTTATTTTAATTTTTTTAGGGGTTGTTTTGAATAATCTTAGTTCTAATTTGTGTTAAGGGGTTAAAATTAGAATTCAAATCATGATAAACATGTGTGAAATAATTTGAGATTAAATTTAGGATATTCGTAGCTTATGAATTTGCATAGTTTGTGCAGTATATAGTTTCTTGAATGCTCTCTTTAGAATTATGTGCTTCAATTATGAGTTAGAATTCTTGAATGCTCAATTTAGAATTTGAAACTTATGTCATTCCTTTACATTGTAGTTTAGTTGCCACCATAGTCCCCATCGGTTTGCCGGTTCTCCAAGCTCGCGTCTTTGTGCTTGTCTTCGCTGCTCCTTGAGAGCAGAGGTATGTATTATAGCTTTTGTTATTTTTTTTTTATGTATGTTAATGTAACCATTAGTTTGGATTTAGGAATGTATATATGTGAATTGTTTGGTTATTATGTGATTGGGAAAATATATGTTGAATCATAACCAAACCTATATGGACATACCTTAATGGGGTGGGGAGGGAAATCTAAGGAATGGATTGGTTTGTGTTGTTTTATTGCAATGTGCATCATTTGCCTAGATACCGTTCGAGGCTTACTCATTAGCAGTAAGTCTTGAATAGTCCCCGGTTTGGGACTGTCTTTGAATTTCTTATCTCACTTAGGATGTGAATGAATGTTTGGTTTTTGATTGTAAGAAAGATCCGGCTCATTTCCCTAAGGTTCTCTGGGTACATATGTTGATAGTTTAACTACTATCTTCATCGTGTACTTGGAGAACTGTAGGGAAGTGCTGCCGGATTTTTCTTAGAATTGAAAACCAAATGTTCATTCACTAGTGAGATGAGAAACTCAAGGATGGGTAGGTTGGAGTGATAAGGACCCAAATGGTCATGACTGCATTTGATAAACTACTTTGAATGATGTGATCGATTGTATTCTTGTTTGGTGTCTCTAGTGTATGAATATGGATCGAAACTGGATGTATGGTAATCGAATTTCGACGACATTTCTACAAGGGGTTAATGAATTTATCAAGTTGCGTTAGAACATCAATCGGAGAATGGGTCAAAGTTAGTCTTGTGTCCTTGTTGTGATTGCAATAACTCAAGGGGGTATCGTGATATGGATCAAATTAAAGATCATTTGATTCGTCGTGGGTTTAAGAGTAACTATACTAGGTGGACATGGCATGGAGAGTTTTACGATGTGGGTATGAGCTCCACTAGCTTGTGTGATGATTTGCATGTTGATGAGGTTGAGGTTGAGATTGAAGGAGATGGTGATAATGAGAATGATAATGTAGATGATGAAAATGATACAGTAGATGAGATGTTGCACAATTTGGAGAATGAAAGAACCGATCATCCGCATTTGTATGATAGTATTTAAGTGCAGCGGAAAAACCTATGTATCCGGGGTGTGAGAATTTCACTAAACTTTCTGGAATCCTCACATTGTTCAATATGAAATCGAAGCATAGTTGGACAGATAAAAGTCTAAGTGAGTTGTTCACTTTTTTACAAGAATTGCTACCTGAAGGGAATGAAATGCCCAACTCTACCTACGAGGCAAAGAAATTGTTGTGTCCATTAGGTATGGAATATGAGAAGATACATGCATGTCAAAATGATTGTGTGTTGTATCGAAACGAGTACCAGATTTGCGTGAGTGTCCTAGGTGTGGAAAGTCTCGATACAAGGTAAAAGAGAATAATGATGAGGGGATGAGAAAGAAAGAAACTCCGGCGAAGGTTCTTTGGTATCTACCAATCATTCCGAGATTTAGGCGTTTATTTTCGGATGAAAATAATGCTAGATTACTAAGATGGCATGCGGACGAGAGGAAGAAAGATGGGATGCTTAGACATCCGGCCGATTCTCCGCAATGGAGAAATATCGACCGAAAGTTTCCCGATTTTGGTAAAGAACCTCGAAATCTTAGGCTTGGACTTTGTACAGATGGGATGAACCCATTTGGCACACTAGGTACCCAACATAGCACTTGGCCGGTTCTACTGACAATTTATAATCTCCCTCCCTGGTTATGTATGAAGCGTAAATTTATTATGCTATCGCTTCTTATTTCGGGTCCTAAGCAACCCGGAAACGAATAGATGTGTATCTTGACCCGCTTCTTCAAGATCTGAAATTGTTGTGGGATGAAGGTGTTTCCATGTTCGATGCGTATGCGAAAACTGACTTCACATTGCGTGCCATGATATTTTGCACGATTAATGATTTCCCGGCTTATGGGAATTTGTCAGGGTATACGGTTAAAGGAGCAAAGGCATGCCCTATTTGTGATAGAATATGATTGAAGCGGTTACATCATTGTGGGAAGAATGTGTACCTGCATTATCGTAAATGGCTTCCTTTAGATCATCCATTCCGTAAGAAGAGAAAGTTGTTCAACAGAAAATGGAGATGAGAGAAGCCCCTGTACCTTTACGTGGAAAAGAGGTTTCTAATAGGGTAAAGGATATTGAAACAATTTTTGGCAAGCCCTTCAAAAGTGTCTCAAAGAACTTATACAAGAAAAGATCTAAGTTTTGGGACCTTCCGTATTGGGAATGTTTGGAAGTCAGACATTGTCTTGATTTAATGCACATTGAGAAAAATGTTTGTGATGCCATTGTCGGAAATTGTTGAATATGCCCGGGAAGACAAAGGATGGAATTAAAGCTAGGAAAGACATGGCTGAAATGGGCAGACCAGACTAGCACCTCAGGAGCGGGGACAACGCTATTATCTTCCACCAGCTTGCTACACTTTGTCTAAGAAGGAGAAAACTAGTTTTTGTGAGTCCCTGCATAGGTTAAAGGTTCCTGCTGGATACTCGTCAAATTTCCGAAACCTTGTTTCACTGAAGGACTTGAAACTTGTTGGTTTGAAATCTCATGATTGTCATATCTTGATGCAGCATATATTACCTGTTGCAATACGAGGAATTTTGCCTTCCCAAGTAAGATATACAATCACAAAATTGTGTTTCTTCTTCAGAACTATCTCTAACAAGGTGATTGATCCTAACATTCTAGATAACTTGCAAGCCGATATGTAATCGAGACGATGTGCCGATTTGAAATGTACTTTCCACCATCATTCTTTGACATCATGCCTCATTTGATAATCCATCTTGTTAGAGAAATTAAACTTTGTGGGCCCGTTTGTATGAGGTATATGTGGCCTTTTGAAAGACATATGGGTACTCTGAAGGGTAAAGTGATGAATCCAGCTAGACCAGAAGCAAGTATTGTCAAAGAACAGTTGCTGAGGAAGTATCTGAATATGCAAGTCAGTATTTAGCACGTGCACAAGCAATTGGTTTGCCAAAATCTAGACATGAAGGAAGGCTTGAAGGTTGTGGTACCATTGGGAGAAAAAGATTGTGTCTTGATGGAGAGTTGAAAAGAAAAGCAGAATTGATTGTGTTACAAAATCTGAAACAAGTTCATCCTTACTTAGATGAGCACATGACTGTGCTTAGTGTTCAGTATCCATTGTTTAATGAACGTGACTTGATGATTGAGCATAATCGGACGTTCGTTGATTGGTTTAAAGAACGAGTTATGAACCAATTATCTGATACTCCTAACGATGTATCGGATACGTTGAAATGGTTGGCATATGGGTCAAAGACGCAAGTTCTTTCCTATGAGGGGTATGACATCAATGGTTATACATTTTATACTAAAGCAAGATGACAAATCCACGATGCAAAACAGTGGTGTTACGATGGGGGCTTTGTCATCAGAGTATAAAAGTAAAAGAGAGAACGATTGTTGTGACAATGAAGTCTTACTATGGGTTCATTGAAGAGATATTAGAACTTGACTATGTTGACTTCAAGATTCCGCTGTTCCAATGCAAGTGGGTTGATATTCGTCGTGGTGTGAAGAAAGATGAACATGACTTTTTTACATTAGTCAATTTCAGCCGGTTAGGACATCATGAAGATAACTTAATATTGGCATCACAAGCAAAACAAGTATTCTACATGGTTGACCCTGCCGATTCAAAATGGTTTGTTGTCATGGAAGGAAAAAGGAGAATACTTGGAATTGATGATGTACACGATGAAGAAGATTACGATGCACAATTCAATGAAGTCATTGCTTCGTCAGTAGTCATTCCAAGTACATTAGGGGAAGATCTAGACACAAATTACATTCGTCGAGACCACAATGAGGGATTTTACGTTGGCAAAGAAATAGCTGATTAATAGGTAAATTATGTAATATTAACACAACTACTAATGTTTATAATCTTTAATTATTTATTTTGTGTTTTGCATGTTCAAATAATTGTGTATTAATTTATTGATTAATCTAACATGTACATGGTTTCAGGTGTAGTGATGGAAGATGAGATAATGCGTGATGCATCTGATGAGCCCCAGATTACTGATGCAGCTGTTACGAAGAAGAAAGTGAGGCCAAGAGGTCCTACAAAAGGGATACGTTCCAAACCCGACATTCAGAGAGTTCTTGCTTGGGATGAGTGGATACGTCCGATTGGGCGCTATGCTGTAGCTGGTGAGTACAATATATATTGTGGGGAGATAAGTAGAAGCAAAGTGTCTATCTTGTACGACACTTGGGATGATATTCCACAAGGCACAAAAAACACTTTGTGGGAAGATGCTAAAGTAAGTAACCTTATTTTTTATAAACTAATTGAGATTATGTTTATTATTCTAATCGTTTATTATTAATTGGTTTATTTTTGTATATTGAAGAGAGAGTTTGGAATAGAAGAGGATGTTTTGAAGAAACGAGATGTCTTGACTACATGTGATAAACGGTGGAGAGATTTCAAGTCAAGATTGGTGACCAGATGGATCACGAAAACGAGGAAGGGGCCTAACAATGATAGGCGACCATACGTGATGTATCCTTTCATCACACGAGAGTATCTGGGACCAGTTTATGCAAAAATGTAGTTCTAAGGAGTTCCAGGTATGTAATTTATAATATGAAATTATATTTTCATTACGTTCTTTAATATTGACTAGTTACTAAATCCTATATTAGGCTAAAAGTGCAAAAGCAAGAATCTCTCAGGCTGCTAACAAGCATCCTCATTTTTTGGGCCAAAAATCATATGCGGAGATGATTCCCATTTGGCAAAGAGAGGGTATATCCCTTCCGCTACAGCATCATCTGTTGACTCATCTACATCATCATGATTTCCTCCTTGCCGGATCGGACATTGCCTTGGCTTCTCGCGAGATCGAAAAAAGATAAGGATGGAAATTTCTTCTTTCCTAATGAAGAAACACAAAAGATAAAAGAGTCCATTGTAAGCATTGTTCAAATTTTATAACGTTTTTCTTGTTATACTCGTCTTCTACTAATCATATGATTTTTTTTAACTTGAAGCAGGATGATTGGAAAAAGAAAGAAGCTGAAGGAGAGTTTGTTCCAGTCGGATGGATGATGCTCTTTCACGTGCTCTGCAGAGGAAAGACCGACCTGGGCGTGTGTTAACAGCTGGGTGTAGCATTGGGATTACATCTGTTTGGGGAGATCCTGATCGGAGCAGTAGTGCTCGCAAGGGTAAGGGCATGGATGATGAGGAGATTCAGGCATTGGAGGCTAGAGTGAGTCAAAGAGTTAGGGAACAGACAATGGAAGAATGAACTCGAAGATAGATGCAATAGTTCAAGAAAGGTAATGGCTTTTGCGACGCAGTAGGTTTCCAAGTACCATCCTTCCACTCCAGTCGTTCCAGTAGCTGTCAATCGGGGGGCAATGATCCATTTGCGGATTGCAGGTATATTGTCATTTTTATATGTTCTAATTATTATATTATGCTTCTAAAACACTTAATTGATGTCATTCTTCTTTATTGGATGTTAAGAGTCAAGTTCCATGTCGCTTGGCAATAGCGGATGTCCGGGACCGATCATTGTAGCTGAGGGTACCGTTCATTCCACAGACAGGAGTCATCGTCACACTCTACGACCGCCGTGAAGTGAGTGTTGATGATTTTATCGGATTAGCGATGACTCGATGCCATTCCACTCCTACTCATTCATCACGAAACTCAGTCAAGCTGAGGGTTCTTCATAGAATGGCCAAAGAGTTGATATTTTGGTCTCAGATAATCAGGTAACTTATGTTTAGTATTATGATTTAGTATATAATAAGAAATATAAATGTATATACTTAGAAATCTTGATTTATATAAACCAAATAATCTTTATTTTATATATAATATGAATTAAAAAGAAGTCGATTTGAATTAGGAACATATATCTAAAGAAGGTGCGAAGAAGAAGAAAAAGAAAACAGTTGCTAATGATCCTTGCACCGATGAGTCTGCACATAGACACATAGATCCATTGATTAGCGTGTCACTTGAGGATATGTCTGATGCGGTCAAGGAGATGCATCGTTTGTTTTGCCAAAAACCTGCAGATTAGCCTTTTAGTATCGAAGTTAGTAGGAGTTCCAGCTTCAACTATACTTCTGATCAGATGATCATTCTCTCCCACAAGATGTTTTCCAACTTCTACGGGAGAATGGCTTAATGTCCATTTTGCAAGTATTTAGATGTGAGATTTTCAAACTCTAAACAAACTAATCAAATTTGATATTTATTATTATTATTGGCATCTAACTATAAATATTTGGAGTGTAGGTTCTTGTCAGATGATAGTGAGGTGAATGGAGATGCAAATATTGGTTTCATGTGTCCTAGTATGATTTCGGAGACCATGCTATGCCATGAACCAGATGCCGCGATCAACTACATGCAAAGGACATTGAGAGCCAATCGAAATATGAAATACATAATGCTTCCGCACATCGAAAAGTATGCTTTATTTTCCAACTTCCGTACATTGAAAAGTATGCTTCCCTTTTATCTTTATATATGAACTTATCACATTTTGTTGCATGCTTTAGGCAATATTGGATTCTTCTCATCCTTTCTCTAGCCAAAAAAACGGTATATGTATTTGATTCGCTTAGGAGATCAGATAGATCCTTAGCTATCAAGGAACCGATGCATACGTAAGTTAATAATTCTTATAATTCTTACATGTATTTATGATATTTTAAATACTTTATAATTAGTAATTCTTTATTGTACTTAGTGCATATACATCATTCATGCTACTTGAAGGTATCAAAAAAGCAACAAAATTGTCTTGGGTATCTATGAAGGTAAAGCTCTTATGGTTTTGTATTTGATATGCATTTTATAGTTCTATTTAATATTTCTTAATTTTTCGATTCTAATATGTGTATTTCAATGTGTTGTAGTGTGCTCAACAAACGGGAGGAGATGAATGCGGCTATTTCGTTATGAAATACATGTTTCTAATCGTCCGCTTTCTCTATGAGTCAAATGATTTGAAGAAGGTATGTATATGTTGTAAATTCGTTACTTTACTTATATAATTTTAAAGTTTATTAATTAAGTTAACATATGTATAGGATTTTCCTCCAAGCGTTGAGCCATACACCATCGAAGATATCAACGAAATCAAAGACAATTTTGCGCAATACTTTCAATATCTCGTGGGGGAAGAAAAGGCAAAATAACTTGTTAGTGTAGTAAGTGTAGTAGTTGTACATTATTGGTTTATTATTGCATCCTTGGTTGAGTATTGCAACATTGGTTGCTTGCTTGGGATCATTTGAGATGTATTGAAACAAGTTTATATATATATATATATATATATATATATATATATATATATATATATATATATTATATATTAATATATTATATATATATATATTATATATATATATATATTTATTATATATTTCCAACGATTTCTTGGGTTATCCGTATTACAAAGAGACTCTGTCGAATTTTCCCCTCACAATTATTAATATGAATGCTTGTTTAATTTTGAATCATCAAATTTTAGCAATATGTAAACAAACCAACAAAAAAGCTGAAAAAAAACGAAAAAAAAAAAAATTAAATCAACCATTTGCGTCGCACATTGCACAAAGTGCGACGCAGATTCTCCCCATGTGCGTCGCACATTAATGTAGGTGCGATGCAGAAGGGCAATCTGCGACGCACCTAGTGAAACGTGCGACGCACATTGCCCTGCTACCCAAGCCAGCATGGGGAGGCCAATGTGCGTCGCACATTGCACTAGGTGCGACGCAGATTGCCTTGTGCGTCGCACCTAGAGCAATGTGCGACGCACATTCCCCTCCCCATGCTGGCTTGGGTAGCAGCGCAATGTGCGACGCACATTCCCCTCCCCATGCTGGCTTGGGTAGCAGCGCAATGTGCGTCGCACATTGCACTAGGTGCAACGCACACTACCAATGTGCGTCGCACCAAGGCAATGTGCGACGCACATTGCCCTTGGCTGGCAAGATCCACTTGCGTCGTACCGTATAAAGGTGCGACGCAAATAGGTGTACCATCTGCGTCGTTTCCCATACGATGCAGATCGTTTCTGAGTCATTTGCGTCGAGGGCTTTGGCGTCGCACCTGAGTCCGACGCAAATAGGCGCCTCACATCCTACGCAAATTGCCTTTTCTCTACTAGTGTTGTTTTTACAAACATCATGACGTTTATGCTACTGAGTTAGACCCTCGACATTTCCCTGTACTATTAACATGCAGAGTACTGATCCCATAACAACCTCCAAGTGCTAATGATGGTCAGAGGTACTACCATACTAGTTGTCTAGGCTGACTCAGTGCGTAGCATTAACTAAACTAACTGACTAGATCAATAAGTGATCGCATAACCGTTATGCTAGTGCTCTGAGGTAATAGTGTCTAGTCTAAATCAGTGTCTTAAGTAAACATTGTTGACGAAGAAGCTACATTATATAGCTAATAAGACCCCTGAACTTCAGTACCTAATATTATGTTATACTAGAAATTTATGGAGATCTGAGCTTGACTATCTTCTAATACAATCTTAATTGAAATAAAACCAAGACCATTCAGCTCTAACTCCCTGCTCACAGCAAAATTCAGTATCAACAGATAGACTATTCTCAATTCTGGTCCAAGAACAAGCTTCCAATTGATCAAGTGCAAATCCACCTTGGCATGGTATTACAGTCTTATTAGTTTACAATTGATGAAGGTAATCTCACATAAAATATTTTCATATGAAGATTATGTGAATTTGTTCCATGATTTAGTTTTCAAAGCTTGTATCATATTTTGCAGCTTGTATGTTTATCTTGTTAATGTTTTATGCTTTGTAGTACTTTGGCGGAGTTACAACTGACTTTTCTCAAAAAAAGCTTGATGAGCTCAGAGACTTGTGGATCAAATATGTGGATGAATATAAACAAGTGGATGAAGAAGAATTAGAAGATAATGACCATTTTAATTATGATCTGCGTATTTTCTTTTTGAGCGGGATTAGCGAGGTGCTTATATTTTTGTGCACATGAATTGGAAGAAACATAACTAGGTGCTCTATTTTTTTTTATAATTTAGTTGAATTTTTCGAATCTTCTAACATTATATTGATATGCATGTGATTTTATAGTGAATGATAATGAATGAACGAAAAGGTATTCCAATTATAAGGTCATCTGAATTATCTCAATACAAGTGCCTAGATGTTCTATATATATGTAAATTACTTGTAGATTATGAAAGACACGCATGGAGCAGGTGAAACGGATTGGAGAAGCGTATAATAATATTGAAATATTGTCGTTTTTTTTCAAAAAAAAAAAAAGGTTAAAGAGACCACCTTTTCCTTTCAGGTGGTCTTTTCAGGAATGATTAAAAAGACCGCCTACATATTAAAAATAATTTCTTTGTAAGATAAAAAAGACCACCTATCTGTAAAATGTGGCGCCTTATCCTTCTTCTTTTTTTCCTATTTAAATATATAAATAACCACTTATTTTAAGGAAGTTGTGTCTTCTATCAAATTAAGAAACCACCCGCAATAAGTGATTATTTATCTTGAAAGATCTATGAGCTGAAGACCACCTCTCACGTGGTCTCTAAATGAGATTTTAGGGGGGTCTCTTTAGGCTTATTTGTAGCAGTGTTGGTGGTCTAATTTGGTTGATGGGTTTATATGAACTATTAGGATTTCTATTGGTAGTTTTCATGGTTGGCCTCCATAGAAGATTAAATTGTAGTCACTTTAATGAAGGATTTGAAGATGAAATTGAAGAGTTCACTCCGCATATGTTAACTTAGCTAGATTTGCATGATAATAATAATTTTAGCTAAGGGGTTTAATTTGTCATATTGTCATTCATGATCTTGAGTTAGAATTTTGGTGCATGAAAATAGACCTTAATCTTCAACTTAAGTAGCCCTTATTAGCTTGAACAAGTAATTAAGGATTTAAGAGATGATGTAATACCCTTCATGATTGCTTTAAAGGAGTTAGAGGTTACTCATTCCAACAAGATGCATCTTTCTTTTAGAGAGCTCATTTCCTTAGTTACTCCATAGTTAAGCGTGCTTGGCGGGAGTAGTGCAGGGATGGGTGAAGTCCTGAGAAGTTTCACAAGGTGCGCATGAGTGAGGATAAAATGCGCCGGAAGAAGTTGTGTTAGGTGCATCTTTCTTTGAGGATAGTTGTAACAACCCTGAATTTTCAATACTTCTAAAAACAACTTAATATAAATAAACTCGGAGATCCAAAGGTGCTACGCCGCGATAATTAGTAATAATAATTGCAAGGCTAATGGTTTTAATTAAATAATAAATAATAAGTTTTAAATAATTATTACAGACCAACTAAATAGAATGTAAATTAATTATTACAAACCAGAATATAAATCTTATAGTCAAATAACTAACAGCGGAAGTCTTATTAAATCGAAAGAGATCCAACACACTCTTTAAACCAACCGGTGCTTATTATCTTCAAGCCCCTGCAAATTAAACACTGTAATACCAGCCAAAGGCTGAGCAGAATTTAATACTATAATAATAAAAAAAAACTATTCAATGTGCATGTAATATATATAGGAATGTCTTACAAATTCATTTAAAAGCTATACAAATTACATATAATATATATTAACTTTCTAACAACCTCAAATCCAATATTTCTTTTTTGAACTATTCTGTAAAACTTTCAAATACAACCATTCATAATCTAGGAGTAGGAAGTAATAAAATTCCAATGAGCTAGCTAGGCTCACTAGATAAGGTATACACCAAAGTCCTTAGTATGCCCAGGGTTGTTACAATAGTTGTTAGCCCTGTATGCACATTGGTGTCAATATACTCGACTCCATGTGGGTCAGGTGTTATAGATGACCCCTTTTTATCGATTGCTATTGTTATCCTTCTGCTTGTTTGTTGAGATATTTGATTCATTTGAGTGGTGAATCCCATATTACAGTCCCTCAAATATTATGGTAAACCCGAAATGCAATCACCATTGTCCTAAATTAGCTTATTTAGCATTAGCTTATTGGTGTTTAATCTTGTGTTTCTCTTGATTTGACCCTTGCTTGCTCTTTCTATTTAATTAGAGAGACCGAGTTAGGTTTATCTTTGTTAGGCTCATCAACGGCTTATCAGCATCATGAGGTTAAGTATGAAGCGCCTCGGCAGAGGAGCAAGGATCCCCATGCTAACCGAGTTGGTAGGATGCCGTTCATACAAGGGATAGTGAGCCTCATGCTAACCGAGTGGGTAGGATGTCGTTCAGATGAGGGATAATGAGTCCCATGTTATTCGAGCGGGTATCATGAGGTACTTAGTCATACTTGGTTGAGTATGGAGCGGCTCAGTAAAGGAGCAAGGATCCCCATTCAAACTGAGTGGGTAAGACGTCGTCCAGACGAGGGCTAATGAGCCTCATGCTGTCCGAGCGGGTACCATGAGGTATTTAGTCATATTTGTCTTAGTATGAAGTGGCTCGGCAAACTCCCTTGTTCATAAATAATGGGAAGTTTGTCCGAGTTACTGATCCTTCGTCGTCTTTGGAGGATAACGTCGATGACATCATTCTCTACACTTGGGAGGTGTTCCTTTCCTATTCTTCCTCAAAGAATTAGTTAGATAAATATTTTTCTTATAGTGTAGTTAGGATAGCCATGCCAAGGTCCAAGCTGGATGAAGGCTTTTGGTCAGTTGAAGTTCCTCCCTTTGGATCCGAAAGGAGGACCTGCATTTTTCTTTGCTCTCCCAAGCTGGATGAAGGCTTTAAAGGATGAACTGTAGGTATTCAGTGTAAATGTCCAAATCAAGGACACTTATCACCTTGTCCGACCAGAGGCTTATCACAACATACTTACTCCTCCGCCTAGGTGCACGACCGTTTATTACAAGGCCCTGTAGATGGGGCTCTGATCCCCCCTTGACCTTTTTTTGTCAAGGATTTCTTGAACGCCTACAATATGAACGAGAGTCAAATATCTTTCAGATCTTGGGGAGGCATACTTGAGTGTCAAACAATTTGTGAGATGTTGGGTGTGAAGCCAACCCTCACCCTGTGGAGGATGATGTATTGGATGGTCGAAATAGGGGTCAAATACAACGACTCGGGCTGGTGGATACAGGGTGGTGATCAACCTACCTACCTCTTATAAAGGCTTACGAAGGGAATTTGACGTTATCTTTTTCGGTAGATAAAAGGGAGTTCCATTGGTGCATTGAAAGGTTGAGCCGAACATCGAGCATAATTTTCGAGCCCTTGACCTTAGTGATGAGGAAGTTGTATCCGCTTGCAACATGAAGACCGAGTACAAGACTCTAATGGGGTTAAAGTCTATGTGGCTAGCAGTTGGCTACATGTAACAACCTTGAAAATTAAAAGACTTCATTTAACGATAATTGTAATTATTTATTACATATTCTTATTTTATTTGAGTTGAAATCTTAATATTATATTTATTGTGATATATTAAAGTTATTTATGAAATTAAATTTCATAAGTAAAGGTGTGGTTATATTTCATGTTTTCATAAAATAGGTTTAATGGGGTTAAGTATTGTAGTTCTCTTTTTAAAAAGAACCCATTTAAGAATCGTTACCTAGTGCTCCTGATTCTCTGTTGGTTGTTGCTCCGCGAAAGCGTTGAGGTTGTTGGGATTTGGAAATATTTTATAAATTGAATTTGTAACAGGTTCATATTATTTCTCGCTTTAGAGTTGTCCTATTTTCAAAGAAAACTCTACCGTATTTTCTATAGGAATTTGTTGTAACAGAGTATGAGAATCAGGGCATTGTTGTAATAGTTAAATTGATTTTAATATAATTGGGAATTGAGTTCCACACTCTCTGATGTAGTTCGGTGAGTGTGACGGTAATAGTTCTGGTTATCTCGACTAGAGTCTCTTTCGCTGTGCTGAATCCTCTATAAGTTGGTCGGGAAAATTCGGGCTGTTGCACCACCCAACTGTCATCTATTCATGAATGAGCAGTTTTTATCTGCTATTGCATTTCAAACTTTCAACACCAATACAACCAAACTGTCCTTGATTTGTTTTTATCACTAACACTAATCTTTTTTGGCATATACCCTAGACTCCTATACTTCACTACACTTTTAATTTGCTTTATAGTATACTCTATTGTATGTAACTTCCCAATCCAAAACGCCTCATTTCTAGCATGCCAGACATAGTAAACCATAGCTTCAAGAGCTGCTTCATGCATGAATCTCTTATATTTTATCCCCCTTCGCTTCTCTTGATTAACTAGTCAATCACCCACTTCAAACTCATAGTGTGATTTGTCATGCCACACCAACATTTGATTTGCTCAAAACACATTTTGCTGAAGTGACATTCAAAAAAGAGATGGTTGTGATCCGCAACATATTCCCCACATGAGGGGCATAGATCATCATCACACACACACACCATATACGTGCAGTCTGACCTTTGTCTCCAGTCTTCGTTGCAAGTTTCATAGTATAGCCTTTCCGAAGGGTAATCCATCGAGGGGGGTTATCTTTGAGGTTGGATCTGTTTTATGTTAATTTTTTTTTATTACTTTCATTCCCATTTTTGCAATGCAAGCTCGAGCCTTTCTTACCAACTCCATCCAGAGATGGCCAAAAGGTCGAGTTTTGCGGTGATGCAGCAAATACTCTCAATAAGCCGGTAACACCAAAGAATACTTAACTCCGGGTGTTTTTTATTTCCTTGTGCCTTGAACAATACTCAACTCATTTTCTTGTATTAGGACCCTGCCAAGCTGAGGCCTAATAAAAGGAAGGAGCAATCAGCTGACCGAGTCACTCAAATCGAGCAAGCGCTGAGTAGGGTTAAGGACGAACAATAGTGGGCCAAGAAGGCCAAGACCCCGTAGAGGGTCAAGTTGGTCGAGACAACCAGCTTGATCAACCCAACTGCTGGTTCGAGGAAAGATGACGTGGCCCTTTATTTGTATTCATCCGCTTCTAGGCTATACTCCTCGATCTCACTCTCTCGAGACAACAAAGGAGGGTACTTCTCAACTTAACGAGGTTAAAAATCCCATCATCAAGCTCTGTCGCTCGAAAAAGAGTAAGAGGTTGACGGAGGCCTTGGAATATATTTACATTCTAACCGTTCTTGGCATGTTGGGGAAGAATAAAACGAACTAGCTCTACCGTTCTTGGCTCAATTTGAGTTTATTTCGAACTTTACTTGGTTCCATTCGAGTGACTTTTGTTTGTAATGTTTGTCTAACTTTTTCTCTTTTTTAACAGTTCTCCATCTAAATGACAAACGTCATTCAAAATCGAGTGAGTTTAGATGAGGCGGTGGAAGACCTGAAGTAGAAGGCTCAGAAGCACTTTATTGAGGTACACAATGCGCAAGAGGCCAAGCACATTGCTGTAGACAAACTCGATAATGCTTTGAAGGCCATTGTCAAATATGAAAAGGAACTCTAAGCCGAGCGGGATCGATGCGTGAAGAATAAGTTTGAGTTCACCATTGCCGAAGATGTTGATGTTCAGGAGATGACTAATGCGAAGAATGAGTTGAAAATGCGCGAGGATGATCTGACCGAGACCTAGGGCTTGCTGAAGAAGGCTTAGGAGGATTTGGCTATGTCCGAGGAGGACTGGTTTGCTGGATAGCATCAATCCAAGGCTTGCATCGACTATAACAAAGAGGTGGGAGATGAAGAACACAAGATGGAGGAGGATAAGGCCTCGGATCAGCTGAAGGGAATACTGATCGAGGATCATCCGAACCTGTTTTAGGCCGAGGTATGGTTCAAGTACCAACAAGTCTACAATGTCAAGAATTCTGACATCCGAGCCGAGATGATGGACTTAGACGAAGTTGAAGATGATGATGATCAGGGAGTCCGACCACGAGCAAGGGGATGGCAAGGGGCTTCCAAAAGTGCTAGGAGTGTCTTTGACATCCGCCCCCCTTCCCCCAGCTTATGAGCTAGGTGCTTCATTAATTTCTTAGTCATTTCACTATGTTTTTTTGAGCCGGCTTTCTGCCGCCTTTTGTTTCACCTTAGCTTTACTTTAGATGATTTGTATTTGGCTAAGTAATGAAACTTTGCTTGATGAAACTTATTTCTCTATTCTCGCCTATTATTTTTTTGTTTGTAATTCTATTTGAATGACTAGCCTATTTCTTTAAAAACTGGTCAAGTTAATATTTTTTTGGTTATTTTTTTTGTCTATCTGACTGGTTAAGTCGTTGCAATTCTATTTGACTTACTAGCCTCTTGTCTCTTTCTTTAATAACTTGTTAATTTAATATATTTTTGGCTAATCATTTTGTCTGTCTAACTGGTTAGGTCGTTGCAATCCGACTAGTTAAGTCGTTCTCCCTTGAATTGTTTATAATGTTTGGACTGGTGAAGTCCTTCTCGTCATGACTAGTAAAGTCTCCCTGTCCTACTCGGTTACAAAATAAGCTGAATTGCTAAGAGTTCTTCGGCAATTGTACACTTTATGGCCCAATTACAAGCAACAAACATTAATCATATAATATTTCCAAGTTATAGTGTTCCATGCGTGGGAGAGGGGAACGCATTTCGAGGACTCTATTCGAAATGTCTCGTGCTTGACTATCTATGAGACTTCGTAAGGATTATCCCAGTTGTTCCTCATTTCCCTTTAAGGTGTGACAGGCTCATGATGAGGTCAACTTTTCAAACTACCCAATCGCCCAGACGAAAAATTATGGCCTTTACTTGTATATTGAAAGGCCGAGTGATACGTTGCTTGTACCGGATGGACCTCAGCAATGCATGACCCCTGGTTTTTGGCAGCAGATCCAAGTCAATGGGCTTTTCCTCCTCATTTTACTTGAACTCGTAGAACATCACTCAGGCTGAAGGGATGCCGACCTCTATTGGGAGCACTGCCTTACTTCCGTATACCAGGATAAAGGAGGAGTGACATGTTATCTCCTTTGTAGTTGTTAGAGCATACCAAATGACTTCTAGCAAATGATCAACCCATGCCCCCTTTTGGCCCCTTCCAAGAATTTCTTAATCCACTTTAGGATAATTTTGTTTAACCTGTCCGTTGGTTTGTGGCCTCGATATTGCAGTGAACCTGGTTTAAATTCTGAACCGGGAACAGTACTCTCGAGTCAAACCACTATTCAACTGTTGTTAATTGTTATATACCAATGCCCTTGGTACTACGAACTGAGTGATGGTGTTTCTCCATATGAACGCTTGGACCCGTTTGTCAGTTATTGATGAAAGTGGCTTGAATTTAGTCCACTTAGTGATGTAATCAATGGCGACTATCAAGAATATCCTCGTCCCAGTGCAAGAAGGAATGGTTCGAGGAGGTCCATTCCCCACTTGTCGAATGGAAAAAATGCATGGATAATGGTCAGTGGCTTGGTGGGGGTCCTAGGAACGTTCAAACGGAAATGGCATGAGGGACACTTCATAACTAAGCCATGAGCGTCTCCTTTTAGAGTTGGCCAGTAATAACCAACTCTGAGTGCTTTTTGCACTATAGTCTTTCCGACTTTATGATTTCCACAGACCCCTTGGTGAATTTCTCATAATATGTAATTGGCCCTCCTTAGGTGTTACACATTTGAGTAGCGGAAAAACAAAGGACTTTTTGTATCGTCATGCAATAAAAACCACCTTAACATATGCTAGATTGATCAGCCTCCTTGTGATCCTTGGGTAATTCCCTATCGCTCAGATATTACTTCGTTCATCCACGTGGACGACCGTCAATGCCAAATGTTCTTTGGCATTGGTACTTGGTTGGTTTAGAACCTCCCATATGATGGTACAAGGAGCTATCCGAGCCAGTACATCGGCCTATTAGTTTTCCAATATGGGTCTGTGAGCAATGTTGAATTAGGATATAATTTCAATTAATTCTCGGGTTTTTGTTCAAGTAAATTCTCATGTTACCTTCCTCGGCCTCACACTCGCCCGACATTTTACCCCACGATGAGTTATGAGTCGGATTTTACTTTAATTGACATGGCTCTAGCCAAAATGTAAAGTTGAAAAGCAACACCTCGACAATTCTTTATTTTATGAAGCCCCTCTTCGATACAAATAGTGTGATCTCGGGTCACTTTGGGTTACATGTGAAGGTTATAAACAGATCTGGGTACCCATACCACCTACAAATAGCCATCGCATCTTGGTAATTCTCCCTCATGTAACTATGTCCTCTAGTGAATGAGGCTGGTATAACAACACGACTACCGGTAGATGCACCTTCTGTATCTCCTCGTTTTGTTGCTCCCCTTAGGTTCTTTACATTATCAGCTCTAAAACTTTGTTGGTTATACTTTAAAACGATAATTCAGCTTCCATCATCAGATATCCATCGACCCAAAATTGTTGGCATAGTTGTCGAGAAAGTAGTATGGTGGGTGCCTCATTTTTACGATCTTGTATCCGATATGCAAACCACTCCCTCATAGTACGTCCGTCTCTTTTTTTTGAATTGCCGGTAGGGGGACTTTTATCTCTATGGAAAACATCTACCTAATATCCATCCTCACCATATGGGAAAAAAAGGGGATATTGCAAAGGTAGATAAGAAGGATGAAGTTCAGATATTTGCTTTGATTTTCCATTTCGTGTTTCGGTAATAATATCTCTTTTATCTGCAGTATTAATGTCTCTAACTATTAACGCAACAACCTCAGATGTTGTTGGTAAATTATATGTCCTATCATCAGTATCCCTCCTTCCAATTTGTTGTAACCGAACTTTTTGACACGAAATAAAGCGATCTCTGGCCATCCTAAAATTCTTTGAAAGAGGATTGTGTTCATCTATCGTATTTTGTAATCACGCAATTAGAGGATCTTCAAAATTTTCGGGATTTCTAGCACTGGCATAAACATTGAAAAAATAGTTACATTACATTAATGTAAATATTTTCATATAACTTTAATTAGTAAAGCAAGGTAGTATATTTTAAAAAAGGTAAAGTGTGATTTACCTATAAGCAGCCTTTCTATTAGCAATCTCATGTTTTGTGTCATATATGTAAAGCTGAGAAAACTTTGGACGCGAGCCTTTATTCGGCAACAAGCTACCAATTAAATGATGATTCAGACCACCTTATTTTAAAGTTACATGGTCCACGTCCTTGAGTGGATGGTGCTTTTATTTTCGCTCCCATCGATGTGAACGAATGCATCATATTATATGTTTGGATGTTCTCAATAAAGTTCCTACTTCTTGGATGGTTTCCTTCAAGCAAGTCATTAAGGAGTTGTGGAGTGGGACATAGTAAAGGTAGCCCAACTTTGCCTTGCATACAGCAAAGTGAGAACTTGGGCTTGTCAGTTTTGATATTATTATTATTTTTTTTTTGCTCTTTCCTCGAACAACATCATTACACCACAAAATTCACATTCCCGTAGTTGATCTCCAATATCTCAATAATCTATGTTAAAATTTCATAAATTTAAGTATAATATAATTCCAATGTACTTACAAGTTGCCAACTAACTTTCAACTAATTGTAAACTTTGTTTTTCAATACCCGAAACATTGTTTTCATTGCTAGCAGTATTGTAAATATTCTCATGATCATCCACCTCTATCTCAAGGGAACGATCTACTATGTTTGACATGTTTATTTCGGTTGTACTTGATATATATATATATATATATATATATATATATATATATATATATATATATATATATATATATATATATATATATATATATATATATATATAAATATATATATATATATATATATATATATATATATATATATATATATATATATATATATATATGAATCAATGGCGACAAACATAATATTTAATTAGGTATACATAAAAGATTCATAACAAAGATTTTCAATTTGATTATTAAAAAACATAAGAAACTGTGTACCTAGATTTAACTGTTGTCTAACTTGATTGAGAACTTTTTTTACTCTAAGCGACAGTTATGTTATATCTGCACTTCGTTTTGGATTCTTCTAAATGTAGTAGGTTTAGGTTTCCAACTTCATTATTTTAAAGTAAATAACACGATGTGAAGTTAATAAGATTATTTTGCACGATAAATAGTTTCATATGTACATATATACACATATAACGTTAAACATACCAAGATTACGCTTTTGATTCAAAATAAGCCTTCTTTTTGTCGTGTTGACTTTGAATCGAAATTAACATCTGAACATAATAAATAATAATTGTTAAAAATAATAGTTCAAGTGTGGAATGATATGACATATGTAGAGTATGGTGGTAACACGTACATATATTTTCGTTGTTAACAATAGACGGTGACAAATAACCACTTTCGTAGGTAGGAAAGACCTCATTTTCTAAAGATATTTATATAACAATTTGTTGTTATAAATATCAATAAATAAATTACTTCATTTGATGGATATCAAATAGCAAAAAGAAAGCACTCACGTTCTCGTTTGATGTCATTAACAGTACAATGACCATTTAGCATAATCCCAGATGTAGCTGATAGTTGTACATAATTTGGAACATCTACACAAATAGTAAGAAATTGTTTTAATGACGTATCCCACTTAAAGGTAATTGATAAAATCATGTTCATCAAACTTCATTATGCTACATAATTTATTGTTCAACCTTTTGCTATATGCTTCTCGGCTATTATAGCCCTTTGCTTTTGTCGATTGACCTTAGTAGAATGGCAATCATGTTAATTAATGCTCATATCTGAAAATATATATATTCCATTAAATCTATGTATATTTTGAATATGGAATGAACCATAACATTCAATTTAAATATACTGACTGTTTGTAATGTCGCTAAGCGGTGTTATGTCGATATTACGCTGATTGGATGATGGTTGATCAATAATTAGTGGACTACAACTATAACTCGGGCCTTAAGAAAAAAATGTTATTAGTTTCAAAAAATGTTACTGAGCGGTGTTGTGTCGACAGCACAATAATTCAATGATCTTTGATGATAATTTACTGGAGAGTAGTTATTATGTAGGCATAAGGAAATAACTTGTAATTAAATTATACGTATCATTAAATTAAAAGGAATGCTTAAATAATAATATACGACATTTCAAGTTATTCCGATCTTTTGATCACAAAGTAATTTATAAGCAGTACATTATTGTCAGTTTGCACGGTTTAATTATTGATAAGGGTTAAAAAAATTTAGAGCAAATATTATTATTGAGATGAAAATAGATTGATAAGTATGAAAAGAGATGTAGTATGAACTATCTGTATGCAAAAGCACGTGTTTTGTGGAATTGGCTTAGTGACCCAAAATAATGTTTCATTAAACATAAGTAGCTATTAGTTGTTGTGGGACATAAGTTTTATGATTGGAATCGTTTGCATATAAAAGCATACATGTATTAGTATGAAATACTTACTTGTGAAGATGTTATGCTAATTGATTATAATTTTGTAAAGAGAAATGTTTTCGATTGGTTTATTGTTTAAAGATTATTGTTAAGTGTTATTTATTGGAATAAGTTATGAACGAAAACTGAATGAAACTAAATGGGGAAAGTAGCCTCGTCTAAGTCGACGGATGAGGTGACACGAACAGGGAAACGTGCCATTGCTCTGTGAGCAATAATCGATCGATATATCATGTAATGTGAAACCTGTGCATGGATGATTGAATAAGCGAAAAAATATACTCCGGACTAGTCGCAGTTATTGGGCAAAAGTAAAGAGAATGGTTGGGTGACCACCCCCACTGTCGAAGTGTAAGCTTTGTCTCCTTCGCCGCGTTCTCTTTCCCCTCGGTTAAAAGAAAGTTATCTCAAATTGTGAAAGTTATATCTATATTGGATTCTCGATAAGGAATTATATCGTGGTACGTTATTTCGATATTGGATTCCCAATAAGGAATTATATCAGGTAAGAAATGAATGTTTATTCAATATTTAAATGAATGGTGATTTGGGATTCCTGATAAGGAATCACATTTCAATACTAAATTCAGGATAAGGAGTTGTATCATTGTAAGTCGTTATGATATTGGATTCCTGATAAGGAATCATATTTGGTATTCGATTCCCGATAAGGAATCATGTCATGGAGTGTTGTCATGTTATTTAATTCCTAATAAGGAATTATTTGTAGAAGTATAAGAAAATGACTGATATAGTGTTAAAGAATATAAATTTGATTTCTGATAAGAAATCAATTAAAAAAAATAAGTCATATAACCTATATCAGAGTTGGTTAACTTAGATTCTTCATAATGAAGTGTGATATGTTGAAACTAATTAAATGAAGATATATGAAATATGTTTGTGCGTTGGTTTACTTTTTGATGAACAATCACTAGTGTAAAAATCAGCTTATGCTACTTATCAAATGCTTTGGTTGATTAATCAACCCGAGCATTTGTGATAAAAATGCTCGTGTGGATTAGTCAACCGGAGCATTTTATACCAAATGCTCCGGTTGACTAATCAACACGAGCATTTGTGATACAAATGCTCGGGTTGATTAACGGAGCACTTGTAATAGGTAGGCGCGAGTTATTTTCTAATTGTTATCAAATACTTATTACTCAGCCGTCCCAAATTAAAGCCCAAGTCTTCTCAATTCAGTTATCAATCCTAACTCCTAAGTCGCCTCGCCCTCCCAACTCCCAAGTCCTTCGCATCCTCCACCACTCAGCTGTCCTCCGTCGTCCCTCTTTCCCTCCCTCTGCCGGATTTTAATTGGAACTCGCTTCGCACAAGTCCATGGCCGCCGTTCGAAGTCTGCCGCAGTTTGAAGTTCCTGACGGTTGCTGCTTCCACCACAACTCAGGTTCAATCGAGTTTGAAGTCTGCCGCCGTTGCTGCTTCCACCACAGTTCACCGGACGCAGTTCAATCGAGCATTTGATTCCTCAGATTTCTTTCTTTCTCTCTCCAAAAATTTATGTGAAACACCCTAATTTAACAATTTTCAATGTGCTTCTATTGCGCCTAGTTTGCATAATTCATTCAATTTATTTGCTACCTGTTCCTCTGAATTTTTTTTCTTTCTATAAATGCAAGTATTCATGGCAAGAGAAAATTTTTAGTCTTTATAACTATTGCCAATTTTGTTGATTATGGCGGATTTGAATTAGAGTGTTTTTCATGAACTAGGCAAGACTATCTACTCATAAGCTTAAAGCTGGAGCTTTGTTTTACAATCAAGCAAGCAAGCATCAGATTGAGGCAGTTTCATGTTGATGTTAGAAACTCTCTTTACTAAATGTCACGTCTTGATTCTGCTCCAATTTCAATTGATTTTTGTTTTCATGTAATGTCGGTGAATATGCATTGTTTTTTCTCTATTGTTTCACATTTTAGCCAGGACTGCCAGCAACCATATCGACTAATTAGCTAGAGTTGCTACGATCAACAAAGGGCAACATGAATCACTTTAGCTTTAGTTTTTATTAGATTCATTTAACCTTCTTTTATGCCATCAGCATCATTAAAATTCAATACACAGATTTCTACTTCACAAATTTATCCAAATAGATACAGATAAGTGGTTTATGGCTTATGCTGTAATTAGTTTAAACACTGATGTTATAGAAAACCTTTGTCAATCCCTTCTTTGATCGGATTCGTGATATCTGCAACGTAATTAAACAAAAAAAGTTAACTGATCTTCAACTAAAAATCTGGTAACTCCTGTCATATACAAAGAATACTTTGCTACAACATTAAGGTATGGAAGCAGTTTAATGTCTTTGATCAGCCATTGAGCGAATGGCTCTTATTAGACAAAGAATACTCTTGTTACAGCATTAAACTTGATTGCTTGCTTGTAAAACAAAGCTCCTTCTCATGTTGAATTTTTGCAAAAATAGTAGAAACTCTAGCTAATTAGTTGATGTGCTTGCTGGTATTCCAAACATATAAGAGCTGAGACTTACTCTATAATGTGAACTGAACACACCTTAGTTGTCTGGTTAGTTTAGTACAGTTAGTATATTTCTAGTTATTTATTTTTTTTTGGCATTCTCAATTTTGAGTTTTAATTTCTCTATGATTGATGATTCTTGTACAACAATGTGGCAGATGTCTTATCTCTCAGGAGTGCCTTACCACTAGCATTTTTTTTATCATACTCAAAGCTCCAATATCTACATATTGAGTAGTTATTAAATGAACTATTTGGTACTTTTGGTGCCTAAATTGTAATGTTATGGTAAGGATCATCTACCTCATGATTCATTCCTAGTATATATACTAAATGAGAATTATAGTTAACAGTGAGCTAATGTATAAAACCTCGTCCGTCTCTATGTTTTATTAAAGGAAGTTATTTGTGGAACTAAGAAAGGAAGTTATTAGTAGGGGATGAATGACTACTTTTGTCTGCTAAAGTCGTTGCTAATATCAATCCTCTCCTTTTGGTTATAATGCTTAGGGTGCCTACATATCTTACACCCCGTCTGTATCCACTTGCTTCCACGCGCTTTCTCTCTCTCGGTCTCCCATAGGTTAGTTGTACTCCCTCTTACTCTTATGTAAAATTAGTTAGCATCTTTGTTTAAATGATTTACTTGTATGTTAATTTTGAATCATTAAGAATGCTTTAAGAATCAAGGACTGGACTTTATTCAAAAGTTTGTTTTTATTATGCACAATTAAAGTATCATCATAATCATATGCCTAGATACCCATCCAAGACTTACTCATTAGGAGTAAGTCTTGGATAGTCCCCGTTTTGGGACTGTTCTTGGACGTTTGATCTCACTTAGGTGGTAAATGTATGTTTTCTTTTCGTTTCTATGGAAAATCACGGCTACTCATTTCCCTAATTTGTTCTCTGGTGCATATGTAGATAAGTAATTACCTACATTGTGTACTTGGAGAACTGTAGGGAAATGCTGCCGGATTTCCATAGAATCGAGAAGATGACGTACATTTACTAGTGGGATTAGACGTCAAAGGATGGGTTAGGTTGGAGTGATTAGGACCTTTGAAAGACATGCATATATTCATGCTATAAACCTTTTTTTAAATTTGCATCTTCATATTGTTTAATGCTTAAATGATTGACAATGTGTTATTATATGTGTTTAATTAGTCGTTAAAGGTCTGTTTGAATGGCGAAAGATCGTTCGTGGATGTATGGTAACATTGATTCGTCGAAATTTGTGGATGGGGTACTGGAATTTTGTGATTCTGCCTTAAAACATCAAGCTAGGACGGGGGCTTTGGGATTTTATTGTCCTTGTGTTAAGTGTAGTAATGTGTTCAAAGTCAATGGTATTGAGTTGCTTAGGGAGCATGTACTTCGTAATGGGTTTAGGCCTGAATACCATGTGTGGATTTGGCATGGTGAGGAGGGAGTGTATGAAGGGAATTCTTGTGCAAATCATGTCCATGAGCAAGAAGACGCGTCTGAGGAAATGGAGTATGATACTGAGGACAAGATTGATGATGATGACAATGATCATGTGGATGAGATGATGGATGGTGTCGAGGATGATTTAGGACAACATTCTCGTGTTTTTGAGTCTTTGACAGAGGCAGCACAAAAGCCACTTTATCCTGGTTGTAAAAAATTTACCAAACTTTCTGCCGTGTTGACACTTTTCAACATTAAGTCAAAGGGAAATTGGACCGATATTAGTTTCACTTCCCTGTTGAAGTGTTAAGTGAGATGTTTCCCGATGGCAATGAACTTCCAAAGTCGACTTATTATGCTAGAAAGCTTATGTGTCCCTTTGGCTTAGAGTACAAGAAGATACATGCTTGTCCAAATGACTGCGTGTTATATAGGAATGAATATGACAATTTCGATGAGTGTCCACGGTGCGGGAAGTCACGTTACAAGCGTAAAGGGGTGGAGGTTCGAAAGGACCCCCAGCTAAGGTGTTGTGGTATCTTCCAATAATACCTAGATTCAAGCGGTTGTTTTCCATAAAAAAAGATGCAAAAAATCTGAGGTGGCATGCAGACGGAAGGAAGAAAGATAGTTTGTTGAAGCATCCAGCAGATTCTTCTGAGTGGAAGAGTATTAATAGATTGCATAAGCATTTGGGAATGAAGATCGTAATTTGAGGCTTGGACTATGTACAGATGGGATGAATCCATTCGGAAGTATGAGCTCTTTGCATAGTACATGGCTGTGCTTTTAGTTATATATAACTTGCCTCCTTGGTTGTGTATGAAACGCAAGTACATGATGTTGTCGCTACTAATCTCGGGTCCTAAACAGCCCGGAAATGACATAGATGTCTATCTTGCACCACTTATCGATGATCTCAAAAACTATGGGATGAAGGGTTTCTGTGTTTGATGCTCATGCTAATGAGATGTTCACCTTGCGTGCAATGCTTTTCTGCACCATTAACGATTTCCCGGCGTACGGTAACTTATCTGGGTATAAGAATAAAGGTAAGAAAGCATGTCCGATATGTATGGATGACATGGAATCCACATTCATTCCTAATTGCAAACATGTCTACATGCCCCACCGAAAGTTCTTACGACCCGACCACCCTTTTCTAAGAAGAAGAAGGCATTTTATGGGTCTGTTGAAGAGGGTGTAGCTCGTAGACCATTGACTGGTAAAGAGGTTTATGAGCAACTAAAGGGGTTGAAACGATCTTTGGTAAAACAATGAAAGAGAAGAAAGGATTATGGAAAAAGGAGTCTATCTTTTGGACACTCCCCTACTGGAAAGACCTAAAGGTTAGACATTGTCTCGACGTCATGCATATAGAAAAAAATGTATGCGATGCTTTTCTTGCGACGCTTATGAATATTCCCAATAAGACAAAGGATAACAAGGCATCACGATTGTACTTGGAAGAAAAACGAGTTCGGCCAGAATTGTGGCCCCAGGACAAGAAAGGTAAGAAAAGGAAGAAATCTGAAAAAAAGAAACAAATATTGAGGAAGACAAGAAGGGGAAAGAATCAGAAGAAAACAGAAATCTCGAGAAAGTTATGGTTAAAAAGAACAAAAAAAATCGACAATAGAAATTATTTGCCTCCAGCTTGTTAAACGTTGTCCAAGGAAGAGAAGCGGATTTTTTGTGAGTCTTTGTATGACATTAAGGTTCCGCCGGGGTACTCATCTAATATGAAAAGATTTGTATCTTTGAATGGCGAGTTAAAATTAGGTTTATGAAATCTCATGATTGCCATGTTATGATGCAAGTATTTTTACCGATTGCTATTCGTGGATACTACTAAAACATGTGAGGTATGCTATTACTGAACTATGCTTATTTTTCAACACGATATGTAGCAAAGTGCTTGATCCGACAAGACTTGATGCACTTCAAGCTGATGTGGTAGAGACTCTTTGCAAGTTTGAAATGTATTTCCCACCTGCATTCTTTGACATAATGGTTCATCTTATCGTCCATCTAGTTCGTGAAATAAAGCTTTGTGGTCCAGTGTTTTTGAGGTGGTGTTATCCTTTTGAAAGACGAATGGGTACTTTACAAGATAAAGTGAAAATCCTGCACAACCTAAAGCTAGTATCATTCAAGGCACCGTGGGCGATGAAGTTGGTAATTTTGTAGCCGAGTATTTGGCTAGTGCTGAACCTATCGGACTTCCTACATCTCGACATGATGGAAGACTTGGAGGCCACGGTACGATTGGCTCAAAATTAGTCACACCTCCAAGGGATAGGCGCCTACAAGCACACTTATATGTGTTGCATCACGTTGCAGTAGTGCATCCGTATTTGGCTGAGCATATGGAGGTGCTACAGGCTGAAAATCCTTCCAAAGGGGATAGGGATTGATGCCGTTGCATAATAAGACGTTTATTGATTGGTTTCATGATCGAGTAATATGTCAACAACAAGATGATGTATCTGAAACTATTAAGTGGTTAGCATTTGGTCCTCGTGAAGCTAACAAATATGAGGGGTATGATATCAACGAATTTACATTTTGGAGTGAAGGTGAAGATGAAAAGTCATCATCACTACAAAATAGTGGTGTTACTCTTTTGGCGTCATCTACATTTTATGCGAGCACTAAGGATCGGAATCCGGTGGATGCCAAACTGTTATACCATGGGCAAATTCAAGAAATATAGGAGCTTAACTACTCTAGTTTCAAGGTTGGTCTGTTCTGTTGCAAATGGATAGGTAATAATCAGCGTTTTGTAAGAAAGGATGACCCTTCTGGATTCACTCTTGTAGACTTGGGTCATTTGCGTGAAAGTGACGAGCCATTTATACTTGCAACACATGCTAAGCAATTTCTATGTAAGATACCCTGCTGATCATAAGTGGTGTATTGTTGTACCGGGAAAAAGAAATATCATTGGCATTGGCGATGTTGATGATGAGGAAGAATATGATGCTTTTGAGGATAGGCTGCCTTTCATCAATCCCAAAATCGATGTAACACGCGATGCAGATGTCGACACAAATTATATGCATATAGATCACACGAAAGGGATACTTGTCGATTCCGGAGAATGATATATTCACGAGGTATTATATGTACAAGTTTATGAATGTCTTTTATTATTTGGGAGATATGAAACATATTTTTGTGGTTCTTATTCTCATCTTCGTAACCCGTTTTCCTCTCGAGCATTGTACTGTATTGCATGAAACACGATTTCTAGGATGTTCAATTTTGTGATTTAGTGGAATAAGTTACTATGTTTAGATCACTTAAGTTCCTGCATTTGTAGATCAGGAATATCTATGTTATGGTTTGATCTCTATGGAAAATTTGTAGCTTTACTTTCTTTTCAACACTCAACTTAGACTCTAAAAAGTAAGAACTCGCAAGTTAATTAATGAGAGACAGCTTAAATAGCAAGCAAGGATGAGGTTGTGTTGTGATGAAGCATAAGTCATATGTTGTGTAGTTTTTTTCAGATTGACCATAGGAGATAATTTTTCAATTCACTTGGTGGTCGACTCATGTTTTGGATTAAGGCTTTGGAATTTTTACTGTTTTTTCAAGTTACCAAGTTCGACACTTTCAATCTCTACAAAAGCTTTTGAATTCGTCTTTTTATATTTCAATATACCCTAAATAATTTAACATTTATCTTGTATCCCCTCCATCTATGTCTTTCATCTTGCTGGTATTGTCAATTTATTTATGTCACATAAGGTAGGCTACGATTATTAAACAAGTTGTTGGTTTTGAAAACCTTATCTTTAATCTTGCTGGTTTTATAAATCGTTAGTGGACATTGGATCATGTAATTTCTCAAACCAATTCTTTTTCAGGATTTGATACTCACCATTCACCATTTATATCAGCTGAATCAATAACTACTTTGACATATGTATCATTTGAATTACCTTTCATCAGAAAGATCATTCCGCACCAAGTGATCTGTTATAGCACGATACTTCAACAATGTTATTTTTTGCACTTATAGGGGTTTTGCTAGCGGTTTTGCACTCATAGTGCTGCACCAAGTGATCTGTTATAGCACAATACTTAAACAGTGTTATTTTTTATTTGTCCTACATTCATATAATGTCCTGCCTCAAAATTAACTTGCTTATACACAGTTTTATTAAGCATTCATCTTGTTGCAGGTGGGATCTACAACTCTAGAGACATGGCTTCCGGAACAGGTTGCTTTTATGCAATGTAAGTGCAGCTCTTTTAATCAATGTGCCAGAATCGAGTTTGTTGAACACTTCAATTAGACACTGCCTGCAGAAAAGAAGTTTGTCTCCCCCCCAACTCCCCCATGCCACTCCCTACACTCACTCATTGCTTCCCCTTCCCTCAAACACCCTCACTCTCCAACATGCACTCCCTACACTCCCTCCCACTACCACTTCCCTGCACAATACTCCCTTCACTTCCCCAGTGCCACTCCCTGCACTCACTGCCTCCACCTCCCTCAAACACCCTCACTCACCCACCTGCACTCCTTCCCACTGCCACTGCCCTGCACAATCCTCCCCCCACTGCCCCACTGCCACTCCCTGCACTCACTGCCTCCCCTCTCTCAAGCACCCTCACTCACCCATCTGCACTCCTTCCCACTGCCATTGCCCTGCACAATCCTCCCCCACTGCACTGCCACTCCCTACACTCACTGCCTCCCTCTCCCTCAAACACTCTCACTCACCCAACTGAACTCCCTGCACTCCCTCCCACTGCCTGCACTCACTGCCTCCCCCGCCTTCACACACCCACCTACACTCCTTCCCACTGCCACTGCCTGCACAATCCTCCCCCACTGCCCACTGCCACTCCCTACACTCACTGCCTCCTTCTCCCTCAAACACCGTCACTCACCCAACTGAACTCCCTGCACTCCCTCCCACTGCCTGCACTCACTGCCTCCCCCTCCCTCACACTTCTCACTCACCCACCTACTTGTATTTTTAATAGTCTATTGTTGTATGTAGTATACTGGAACCATAACTCTCTGTCCTTTTTTAAAAAACTGAATGTCTATGACCTCTTTGTGCATAAGCTAATCTCACATTAGACATTCAAGATGACAGATTATGAGAAATATAGAGAAAAGAGGATAGCGGAAAATAAATTGAAAATGCAAGAAACGGGGATTTATTCTGCCGCATATGAAACTCAATCAAAAAAGGGCACAAAACGCAAATGCAGGAGTAAGGAGGATGATATTAAGAATGATGAAATGGAGCGTGATGATGATGCCGAGTATGATCCAGAGATGGAGGAGGATAAAGGTGAGATGGAAGAGGATAAAGGTGAGGAGGAGACCTATACTACAACCCTTATACAAGAGGAGGATGAGACGGTGTCAGCTCCTCAAGCTCAAGGCTGCTCACAAGTGTGTACCGCAAGTGAAATTGTGAGTCACAATCCAAAAAAGAAAAGAGGGCGAGGTCCCACAAAAGGACTTAAAAACAAGGAACCCATGCACCTTGAATAGGATAAATTTGGTCAACCATGAGGTATGTGGCGTCATATGTATGGGCAACAAGTTGGCCTTTGCATGCGCAAACTTTCCATTTTGACAACATGGAAAGAGGTGCCGGAGGGTATGAAGAAGGCATTGTGGGAAGATACAGTGGTAAGTGTATAAGAGTTCACAATTATTTGATTGCATTTTATAACATTCTTTTTATGCAACTTTTTTTATTTTTCTTTTTGTAGAATTTATTTCATATTGAACCTGATTAAACTAAGAAGGAAGTATTTTTATCAGCTGTTGCAGGGAAATTGAGAGACTCCAAGACAAAGCTAGTGAGTGGATGGATCACTTTAAGAAGAAAAAGAGCCAAGTCTAAGAAGTTGACAGAAGGAAAGGAAAAGGAGAATGAGGAAGGAGAGGAAAAGGAAAAGGAGAATGGAGAGGAAAAGGAAAATGAGGATGGAGGGGAAAATGAAAAGGCATCGGAAAAGAAGCAAGGACCGGTGGAGTTGCCTTATGAGATATGGGATCACATCACAACAGAGGATTGGGAAGCATTTGTTGCCCAAAAAACTACTCCGAAAGCAGTTGTAAGTTTTTATCTCATATTTTCCTCTAAAACAGCTGCATACCTTCCTCCTAGTTTATGACGTTGTTGCTGTTGTGTCTGTTGTTGTTGATGCTCTTGATGTTGTTGCTGTTACTCAAAACCATTAAAATAAATCATTATATTAAAGGCCTAAAAAGCATGACATTATCATAAATAAAAATTATCATTTTGTCCCTACATTATTATTACAATATCTCAAATAAAATATCTGAAAAGTTATATTTCAACTCATATTTAGGAACTAGGCTTTCAACTAACTACAAAAAGTAATTAGGACTCTATATTAGATGATTATCAAATCACAATCCCGAAAATTTACTGTGCTTATTATCGAAAAGTTTTCATTTTATTTGTTTTTCTGTTTTCTTAATTTAGACCTTACATAATAGTCATCTCAATTTATATTTCAGGTATTTGGTAATTACTTTCCTTTTATTCTATCCTATTTTAATTTCGGATTTGTTTCACGTTTGTGAACTTTTTAGCAACTCTATGCTGTTATCTACATTTAATCCCCTCTAGAAACTAGAATATGATGATGGTATGCTGATAAAAGCATTAGTAGTTTCTAGTGAACGTCATTAGGACAGATTCAATAACGCAAGTCAAGGCACCTGATTCGTTACTTTGCGAAATTTTATAGTTCGTGCAGATGAAACTATTGACTGTTGGAACTTAAAAATAGTATTATAGTCTTTATTATCTATAAAAATTGACAATGATGTATCAACCTTTTGGAAACGATGTTGATATTTCCTGTTCAGCAGCTTTCTTTTCACTATCCAGTTCAGAAAAATCATTTTCCGCCTTTGAAAGTGCATCTTCAAGGGATTTTACATTCGAGTGTGCCTCTTGCAGCTTGTTATCCCAGATGTCAGCTTCTTCTTTCAACTCCTTCAATTCTTTCTCCAAGCTAGTTATAATTGCCTGTGCAGCATTGCTTTCATCAGTTAACACAGAAATTCTGCCCTCTAAATGAGATACTCTATCTTCGAGAGTTTTCACAGTTGTGGTAGCATTTGACAATTTGCTATTGAGATCATTAATTTCAGATATTGCTTTATCTAATTCTTCCTCTGCACGAACTGTGTGGTTCTGGTCCTAGAAAAGCCACACTTCCTCAATGTAAATCGGTGAAGGTACGTAAATGATTTCGGTTGTCATCTATCTTTAAGTTATTAGTCTCCCTAGATTTATTGATCAGAATAATGAGAATTATTTTTTTATTATGTTTTTGAATTTAGTGTGCACAACAACATGACGGGGTTGCTTGCGGCTATTATGTGATGAGGTTTATGTACGATATAATTTCTTCTTGCACGAAATTTGATGATCTAGAGAAGGTTTGTAACATTTCATCCCCCTTACAAACTATGACTTGTAATCATCGTAGTAATCCTAAAACAACATGTTAGAGTAGATTATAAGCAAAAATTACATAATATAGTATATAAATGGATGAATTGGATCCAAAATTATCTAAAACAAACTTGATATGACCTTTACTTGCACAAAATTGATTAGAAGGATCAACTTTTACTTGTGATCATCCTAGTAATCCTAAAACAACATATTAGAGTAGATTATAAACTAAAATTACATGTTGTGGTATGAAATGGATGCATTGGACCCAAAACGGGCAAAAAGTGACCTTGTAAAGGGATTTACTTACTTAAAATTGACTAGAACGATCAACTTTGACTTATAATCATCCTAATAATCCCAAAACAACTTATTAGAATAGATTGTAAGCTAAAAATACATGATATGGTATGAAAAGGATATAATTAATGGCAAAACAACCTAATAACGGATAACTTTTGACATATATATTATTGTCTTTGTTCTTATTAGATTTACAACACGCCAAAGGAGGAGTTGTTCACTATTGAGGAAATCAATGAAGTTCGAGACAAGTTTGCTTCCTTCCTTACCGATAGTTGTCTTTGATTTTGATATTTAGTTACTTATGATGTAAACACTTACTTTGAATTTCGAGTAGTATTTTGTAATTCAATTCTACACTTCATATAATATAATTTTAATTTGAAAGTTAATTTGTTGGATTATTGAATTTTTATGTACAATTTGTTGGATATATTTTGGATGAAATTTGTATAGCAATGAGGAGGGAACGAGGTGGAGTATTGTAACAGAGCCGTGCGTGCGCAAAATATTTGTAACAGCTCTAGAAATATTAATTATAAACGGTGCTGATTTTTTTTAAAATTAAAAAAAACAAATGCTCCGGTTAGGCTCCAAAAACAGAGCCCTTGAGACGCAAATGCTCCAGTTATTAGCCAAAAAACCGGAGCATTTGACGAATTTTGAAGACAAAAAATGCGCAAATGCTCCGGTTTTTAATACAACCGGAGCATTTGACCCATCAAAAATCAATCTTAATTTTATGGGTTTTAGGAATATTAAAAGAAAAAAGTAGTTATTGTGAGGGGGGGGGGCAGTGAGTGCAGGCAGTGGGAGGGAGTGCAGGGAGTTCAGTTGGGTGAATGACGGTGTTTGAGGGAGAAGGAGGCAGTGAGTGTAGGGAGTGGCAGTGGGCAGTGGGGGAGGATTGTGCAGGGCAGTGGCAGTGGGAAGGAGTGTAGGTGGGTGTGTGAAGGCGGGGGAGGCAGTGAGTGCAGGCAGTGGGAGGGAGTGCAGGGAGTTCAGTTGGGTGAGTGAGAGTGTTTAGGGAGAGGGAGGCAGTGAGTGTAGGGAGTGGCAGTGCAGTGGGGGAGGATTGTGCAGGGCAATGGCAGTGGGAAGGAGTGCAGATGGGTGAGTGAGGGTGCTTGAGGGAGGGGAGGCAGTGAGTGCAGGGAGTGGCTGTGGGGTAGTGGGGGGAGGATTGTGCAGGGCAGTGGCAGTGGGAAGGAGTGCAGGTGGGTGAGTGAGGGTGTTTGAGGGAGGGGGAGGCAGTGAGTGCAGGGAGTGGCACTGGGGAAGTGAGGGGAGTATTGTGCAGGGAAGTGGT
Source organism: Beta vulgaris subsp. vulgaris (assembly GCF_026745355.1). Classification (NCBI taxonomy): domain Eukaryota; kingdom Viridiplantae; phylum Streptophyta; class Magnoliopsida; order Caryophyllales; family Amaranthaceae; genus Beta; species Beta vulgaris. Next base: position 26,930,950 of record NC_079207.1, on the reverse strand, counting down.
AGTGGGAGGGAGTGTAGGGAGTGCATGTGGGAGAGTGAGGGTGTTTGAGGGAAGGGGAAGCAATGAGTGAGTGTAGGGAGTGGCATGGGGGAGTTGGGGGGGAGGACAAACTTCTTTTCTGCAGGCAGTGTCTAATTGAAGTGTTCAACAAACTCGATTCTGGCACATTGATAAAAAGAGCTGCACTTACATTGCATAAAAGCAACCTGTTCCGGAAGCCATGTCTCTAGAGTTGTAGATCCCACCTGCAACAAGATGAATGCTTAATAAAACTGTGTATAAGCAAGTTAATTTTGAGGCAGGACATTATATGAATGTAGGACAAATAAAAAATAACACTGTTTAAGTATTGTGCTATAACAGATCACTTGGTGCAGCACTATGAGTGCAAAACCGCTAGCAAAACCCCTATAAGTGCAAAAAATAACATTGTTGAAGTATCGTGCTATAACAGATCACTTGGTGCGGAATGATCTTTCTGATGAAAGGTAATTCAAATGATACATATGTCAAAGTAGTTATTGATTCAGCTGATATAAATGGTGAATGGTGAGTATCAAATCCTGAACAAGAATTGGTTTGAGAAATTACATGATCCAATGTCCACTAACGATTTATAAAACCAGCAAGATTAAAGATAAGGTTTTCAAAACCAACAACTTGTTTAATAATCGTAGCCTACCTTATGTGACATAAATAAATTGACAATACCAGCAAGATGAAAGACATAGATGGAGGGGATACAAGATAAATGTTAAATTATTTAGGGTATATTGAAATATAAAAAGACGAATTCAAAAGCTTTTGTAGAGATTGAAAGTGTCGAACTTGGTAACTTGAAAAAACAGTAAAAATTCCAAAGCCTTAATCCAAAACATGAGTCGACCACCAAGTGAATTGAAAAATTATCTCCTATGGTCAATCTGAAAAAAACTACACAACATATGACTTATGCTTCATCACAACACAACCTCATCCTTGCTTGCTATTTAAGCTGTCTCTCATTAATTAACTTGCGAGTTCTTACTTTTTAGAGTCTAAGTTGAGTGTTGAAAAGAAAGTAAAGCTACAAATTTTCCATAGAGATCAAACCATAACATAGATATTCCTGATCTACAAATGCAGGAACTTAAGTGATCTAAACATAGTAACTTATTCCACTAAATCACAAAATTGAACATCCTAGAAATCGTGTTTCATGCAATACAGTACAATGCTCGAGAGGAAAATGGGTTACGAAGATGAGAATAAGAACCACAAAAATATGTTTCATATCTCCCAAATAATAAAAGACATTCATAAACTTGTACATATAATACCTCGTGAATATATCATTCTCCGGAATCGACAAGTATCCCTTTCGTGTGATCTATATGCATATAATTTGTGTCGACATCTGCATCGCGTGTTACATCGATTTTGGGATTGATGAAAGGCAGCCTATCCTCAAAAGCATCATATTCTTCCTCATCATCAACATCGCCAATGCCAATGATATTTCTTTTTCCCGGTACAACAATACACCACTTATGATCAGCAGGGTATCTTACATAGAAATTGCTTAGCATGTGTTGCAAGTATAAATGGCTCGTCACTTTCACGCAAATGACCCAAGTCTACAAGAGTGAATCCAGAAGGGTCATCCTTTCTTACAAAACGCTGATTATTACCTATCCATTTGCAACAGAACAGACCAACCTTGAAACTAGAGTAGTTAAGCTCCTATATTTCTTGAATTTGCCCATGGTATAACAGTTTGGCATCCACCGGATTCCGATCCTTAGCGCTCGCATAAAATGTAGATGACGCCAAAAGAGTAACACCACTATTTTGTAGTGATGATGACTTTTCATCTTCACCTTCACTCCAAAATGTAAATTCGTTGATATCATACCCCTCATATTTGTTAGCTTCACGAGGACCAAATGCTAACCACTTAATAGTTTCAGATACATCATCTTGTTGTTGACATATTACTCGATCATGAAACCAATCAATAAACGTCTTATTATGCAACGGCATCAATCCCTATCCCCTTTGGATGGATTTTCAGCCTGTAGCACCTCCATATGCTCAGCCAAATACGGATGCACTACTGCAACGTGATGCAACACATATAAGTGTGCTTGTAGGCGCCTATCCCTTGGAGGTGTGACTAATTTTGAGCCAATCGTACCGTGGCCTCCAAGTCTTCCATCATGTCGAGATGTAGGAAGTCCGATAGGTTCAGCACTAGCCAAATACTCGGCTACAAAATTACCAACTTCATCGCCCACGGTGCCTTGAATGATACTAGCTTTAGGTTGTGCAGGATTTCTCACTTTATCTTGTAAAGTACCCATTCGTCTTTCAAAAGGATAACACCACCTCAAAAACACTGGACCACACAGCTTTATTTCACGAACTAGATGGACGATAAGATGAACCATTATGTCAAAGAATGCAGGTGGGAAATACATTTCAAACTTGCAAAGAGTCTCTACCACATCAGCTTGAAGAGCATCAAGTCTTGTCGGATCAAGCACTTTGCTACATACCGTGTTGAAAAATAAGCATAGTTCAGTAATAGCATACCTCACATGTTTTAGTAGTATCCCACGAATAGCAATCGGTAAAAATACTTGCATCATAACATGGCAATCATGAGATTTCATAAACCCTAATTTTAACTCGCCATTCAAAGATACAAATCTTTTCATATTAGATGAGTACCCCGGCGGAACCTTAATGTCATACAAAGACTCACAAAAAATCCGCTTCTCTTCCTTGGACAACGTTTAACAAGCTGGAGGCAAATAATTTCTATTGTCGATTTTTTTTTGTTCTTTTTAACCATAACTTTCTCGAGATTTCTATTTTCTTCTGATTCTTTCCCCTTCTTGTCTTCCTCAATATTTGTTTCTTTTTTTCAGATTTCTTCCTTTTCTTACCTTTCTTGTCCTGGGGCCACAATTCTGGCCGAACTCCTTTTTCTTCCAAGTACAATCGTGAGGCGTTGTTATCCTTTGTCTTATTGGGAATATTCATAAGCGTCGCAAGAAGAGTATCGCATACATTTTTTTTCTATATGCATGACGTCGAGACAATGTCTAACCTTTAGGTCTTTCCAGTAGGGGAGTGTCCAAAAGATAGACTCCTTTTTCCATAATCCTTTCTTCTCTTTCATTGTTTTACCAAAGATCGTTTCAACCCCGTTTAGTTGCTCATAAACCTCTTTACCAGTCAATGGTCTACGAGCTACACCCTCTTCAACAGACCCATAAAATGCCTTCTTCTTCGTACAAAAAGGGTGGTCGGGTCGTAAGAACTTTCGGTGGGGCATGTAGACATGTTTGCAATTAGGAATGAATGTGGATTCCATGTCATCCATACATATCGGACATGCTTTCTTACCTTTATTCTTATACCCAAATAAGTTAGCGTACGCCGGGAAATCGTTAATGGTGCAGAAAAGCATTGCACACAAGGTGAACATCTATTAGCACGAGCATCAAACACAGGAACCCCTTCATCCCATAGTTTTTTGAGATCATCGATAAGTGGTTCAAGATAGACATATATGTCATTTCCGGGCTTTTTAGGACCCGAGATTAGTAGCGACAACATCATGTACTTGCGTTTCATACACAACCAAGGAGGCAAGTTACATATAACTAAAAGCACGACCATGTACTATGCAAAGAGCTCATACTTCCGAATGGATTCATCCCATATGTACATAGTCCAAGCCTCAAATTACGATCTTCATTCCCAAATGGCTTATGCAATCTATTAATACTCTTCCACTCAGGAGAATCTGCTGGATGCTTCAACAAACTATCTTTCTTCCTTCCTTCTGCATGCCACCTCAGATTTTTTGCATCTTTTTTTATGGAAATCAACCGCTTGAATCTATGTATTATTGGAAGATACCACAGCACCTTAGCTGGGGGTCCTTTCGAACCTCCAACCCCTTTACGCTTGTAATGTGACTTCCCGCACCGTGCACACTCATCGAAATTGTCATATTCATTACTATATAACACGCAGTCATTTCGACAAGCATGTATCTTCTTGTACTCTAAGCCAAAGGGACACATTAGCTTCCTAGCATAATAAGTCGACTTTGGAAGTTCATTGCCATCGGGAAACATCACACTTAACACTTCTAACGGGGAAGTGAAACTAATATCGGTCCAATTTCCCTTTCACTTAATGTTGAAAAGTGTCAACACGGCATAAAGTTTGGTAATTTTTTTTACAACCAGGATAAAGTGGCTTTTGTGTTGCCTCTGTCAAAGACTCTTGCTGCTCAAGGGTCATCTCATGGTTGGTTTTTGAGAACTATATCTCCTGGTAATCTTTACGCTTCATGGAAAAATTGGGGCATAAAGTATAAAAGCAAGTGAAGAAAACAAGTTTGCTGGTTATGGCACTGTAGCAGCTATTGTTTACCAAATATGGAGAGGAAGAAACCATTCTTTTTGGTATGATGTTGTGTTGTGGCTAAATCAGGTTAAAAAAGCCATAAAGATTGATGTTTGCAATAGAGAGAGATTGCTTTGGATGTGCAAATGGTCTGATGTGGACAAAAATTAGATTCAAAATCTGGTTGTCGATTGTAATATATAGCTTTTTGTTTAGGATGTAATCTAGTTGTTTTGCTTTAGTACGTAATGTCTTATACTACGTACTACTGTAGTAGGATGTATGTTGGATGTTGGTTTTCCATGCTTTTTGGTAAAATATGCTTCCATTTTACAAAATATATATATATATTTATATATATATATATATATATATATATATATATATATATATATATATATACACTTCCTCTTTTCTATAATAATTGCAACATACTACCTCCGGTCTTTATCAGTTTATGCGTATTACTTTTGTGATGTTCCTTATTGTTGACCCAATATGGTTTTGATGATGACAAATTAGCTAAAGTAATTTAACTAACAAAGTTTATGAGTTTTATGTGTGCAATAATCATTGTAAAAGGTTGTGCCTGTAGCATTGAGAATGCGTGTTATGAAAGGTGTGCGAGGTGCATTGTTTCTATGGATAAAGAGAATACTACAATCAAGGTTAATGTGAAGAGGCTTGACTTGAAGGTTGAAGTGAAGACCTTCAAAGGAACAACTATCCTAACTTGAAGGAAGCTTAGAATGCATGAGTTTGTATTTAAGTTCCTAAATGTAAAAAGGAAACAAGATCCGGAAAAGTAAAGGAAACTTGAGTTATAAAGTTGGAATGAAGGTTTAGAGTCTCTAGTTAAGTTCCTAGGTTTAATGAGTTTGAATGGTAAAAAGGTTGTGTCGGTTTCTATTAATTAAGTATACGAGTTCCTTTGGCATGGGAACTTAGTATATGGGAACATGGTGTGGTAATATAGGAACACACACAAACACATAGGAACTTAAGTTAAATGTTAAGCAATGTTTCCGAAGTTTGAGAATTGGGAATTGAGTTCTGTTCCTATGTTGGAAACAGACGTTTGTACGTGTTGGGAACAGACCTAAAATGTCATATGTAGTGCGCCTAACATTACTTGTGCGCCTAACAGGTTAGTTAGATGCTTTAAGTTAGTTTTGACTAGATCCACTATTTTACGGAGTTTGTTATTAGTTTGTTAGGAAAAGAATTTAAAATAATTTTAAAATCTTATCTTTTTATTCTAAGTAAATCAAAAGATTTTCTTTTTAAATAAAATTTGATTTTCAGTTTTTATTTAAATAATTTAAATATATTTTCTTAAATCATTTATTTTTCAATAGTTTAATTATTCCCCAAGTATCTAAAACCACGAAATTTATATTGTTAAACATTTTATTTGTTTTAGTGGGTTTGCTTATTATTTCCCAAGTATTAATTAATTTATATGGTTTAATTACTCCCTAAGCAAACTAATATCACATTTAAGCTTACTGCTACACGTTTACTGTTTGTGGAGTAATGGGCTTGATTATTTTATTAAAGTCTTAATTTATTTTAATTAGGCTTCAAGTTTTATAAACCACGTTATACTTTACTGCTTCTCCTATTAAGTTAAGTAGTGGGTTAGTGGTTATTTAATTCTCAAGTAAAGTTAAATAAAAAAAAACTAATTAATTAATTAAGTTATGGATATCATGGGGTTAGTGGGTTAATTAGTGGTAAGTTATTTCATGACTACTTATGTTATAAATAGGCGCTTAATCTAAAGTTTAATGTGTCGGACTTTAAGTTATTCTTACATAAAGTGATAAACTTTAGTAGTCCTTCCATAGTGTGTCTGACTTCGATTTTAATTGGGTTTAACTAATATAGAGTCAGTTCCATCATTCCTTCAATATACTCTTGTGTTCCTTACATATTTCCTACTTATTCCCTTATTGTTTTTATCGTTTGTAATCTTGGTTTTTGGTGTAAGGGGATTTTGAAAGAAATCCTGTATTGAGAAAAGCTTTGAGTAAAGCAAGAGAAAGGGAAGAAACTTGAGTGGGTTTCATTGTAAGTGTGAGAAGCTTTGAGTGAAGCAAGAGAAAGAGAAAGAGAAAGAGAAAGGAACTTCGAGTGAAGTTTGAGAGGAACGATAGTTGTGGGAACTGTCATTGGGAACTTGAGTTTAGTAACTTAAGTTGTGGCTCAAGAGAAAAGTAATAGGATTGTAAACAGAGTTTTTTTTGGCCTATCATAGTGGAAAGTTTGAGTTAAAATCCCTTGTGGTCGAGGTTGTTTCTTCCTATTGGGCCTAGGAAGCTTTTCCTCGCTAAAATCTCTTGTGTATTTCTCTTGTTCCTTTCAGTGTTTTATAATTTCGTAAAAAATAACGTATACTTGTCACACTATAATTCACCCCCCTCTTATAGTGTTCCCTTAGAAGTCAACAATTGGTATCAGAGTGGGAACTCAAAAACATAGGAAACCCTTTTGAGAAAAGATCCTGATGGGAACACTACTTACTGAAAAGCTCGAAGAAGGTTATTCAACCTTACGACCTCCAATGTTCAACGGGAAATTCTTCTCCTACTGGAAGAACATAATCGAGGTCTTCATCAAAGCACAAAACTATCAGGTATGGAAAGTTATAGAGGTTGGCGATTTCAAAGTCACAACCAAAAACGAGAAAAACGAGGTAGTTCCTAAACCTATATGTGATTTTGATGCTTTTAACTATAAGAAGATAGAAATGAATGCTCAAGCTATTCAACTGTTGTATTGTGGTCTTGGACCTCATGAATACAATTGTGTCATGGGGTGCAAAACTGCTAAACAAATATGGGATTTACTTGTAGTCACTCACGAAGGAACAAATGAGGTAAAAAGGTCTAAGATTGATCTTCTAATGAGTAAATATGATCTCTTTTCAATGAAACCATATGAGACAATTCTTAATATGTTTAATCGATTTTCTAACATTATTAATGAATTGGATTCTCTTGGAAAGTATATTTCGTCTGAGGAATAGGGTCGCAAAATTTTGTGGAGCTTACCAAAGGAGAAGTGGATAGCCAAAGTAACTGCTCTCCAAGAAACGAAAGATTTCACCAAGTTTAATCTAGAGCAGCTAGCAGGTTCATTGTTGACCCATGAACTTCAGTTAGGAACTAAATATGGTGAAATTTCTACAAATCGGGCACTTGCCCTAAAGGCATATGAAGAGGAAGAAGATTTTGATGCCGAAGAAACTGTGAAACTTGTTCGAAAATTCAAGAATATGTACAGACATCTCAAATCGAGCAAGACCAAAGGTAAAAAGTCTTCTACTTTAAAATATGAATCTGGTTATTTCAAATGTGGTAGATTCGATCACTATATTAAAGAGTGTCCCTCATGGGAACAAGAGTCAGAATCCGAAGAGGAACTTTCAGATGAAGGAACTTCTCAATTATCTTTAATGGCCAAATTTAATGTTAAGTCTAAAATTGAGTTACATGTTAAAAAGTCTAATATGTGTCATACTATGGAATCTAAAGAAAGTTGGGTTCCTAATTGGTTTATGAAAATAGTAGAGGTGATGTTGTTAAATGAGTTAAGTTGTTTCGTCTTTCCCTAAATGTAAAATTCATCTAGCGCTTTTATGTAGAGTTTTTGTGAAATATCTTCCATATGAAAGTGTGTCACCACAATTGCTTCTATGTTTTATGCATAGTCATGAGTTAAATTGATAAGATGACTCACTGATGTCTTTGTAATATTCCCCTTATTGTCCATATTGCTAATTGTTAGTCAAGAGGAAGAAGGAGTAAAAAGTGCATGTAGTTCCTTTCATCTAAGGAACTCATATGCTATACATTCCACATGAATCAAGTGCATTACGTATGAATGTCCAATTCTTTTTTCACATGAGTTATATCATTTCCTAAATTCTCCTATCTTTTATTCTATCATATATTTTTCAAAATCTCAAAAATTCCTTTAAAATAATTTCATCTCACATATATACTTAATCTTTTCTAAGCAATTCACCATAATTCCAAATCTTTCGGTTTGAGTTCCTCCACTATCACATTGAATATTGATGATGATGCAATAATTGAGGGGGAACAAAGAAAAGAAAAGGAAAAGCTTGAGGGATAATAAGGTGATATGGAGAAGAAAAAGGAAAGTTTGAGGGAGACAAAGAAATACGAGAGAATAATAGGAGAATAAAAGGAGAGATGTGTGAAAGGGAGTAATAGAAGAGAGTTCCAAAATGTTCAAGTTCCTACTTCTACAAAGCTGTCAATGGGTTCTAGTAGTCCCAAGTGTCTTCCTTTAGTATCAAATCTAAAGTAAACAAAAGGAATCAGTTATTTCCTTGAATCTCAAAATAAGGAACAGACAGTAGAATTATATTCGAAGTATTGAAAAAGAAGTAAGGAACTACATGTTATTTGAAAGGAACGAGTGTGTGCTTCAAAGGAAAATCACAAGAAAACTAGAAGTTTAGGAAAGGTAATGGTGGAGGAACAAGTGACCAATTCATACATATATATCTTTGCCACTTAGACTATACCAACCATTCCTTCACAAAATGAGCCTTTAATCATCTCTTTTACTTCTATTGGACATTTCGTTTGTTTGCTTTTATATGGATTGCACTTTGGTAATAGTGGTGGTTTATGTTTAACATGCTTTAGCTTCTTTGACTAAGATCATCATGTGCATGAGGATGGCTAATATTACTAGATTGATGTTTGAGCTAATTGAAATTTCTAACTCATGTTTGACCATTAATTTTATGTTTATGGTGGTGTGATGTCACTATAAGTTAGAAAGGTTGATCATGAATTGTTTAAAAGTAATTCGCTTTTTGATGATGTCAAAAGGGGGAAGATTATGGCAAAGTAACTTATTTATTATTTACTATGGCTTATTCTCTACTTATATGATATTCATTATAATATTATATTCTAATTATGTTAGTTTTTATATTACTTTGCCTTGGTTTGTCATCACCAAAAAGGGGGAAATTGTTGACCCAATATGGTTTTGATGATGACAAACTAAAGTAATTTAACTAACAAAGTTTATGAGTTTTATGTGTGCAAGCTAAGAATCATTGTAAAAGGTTGTGCATATAGCATTGAGAATGCTTGTTATGAAAGGTGTGCAAGGTGCATTGTTCCTATGGATAAAGAGAATACTACAATCAAGGTTGAAGTGAAGAGGCTTGACTTGAAGATTGAAGTGAAGATATTCAAAGGAACGACTATCCTAACATGAAGGAAGCTTAGAGTGCATGAGTTTGTATTTAAGTTTCCTAAATGTAAAAAGGGAACAAGATCCGGAAAGGTAAAGGAAACATGAGTTACAAAGTTGGAATGAAGGTTTAGAGTCTCTAGTTAAGTTCCTAGGTTTAATGAGTTTAAATGGTAAAAAGGTTGTGTCGGTTGCTATTAGTTAAGTCTACGAGTTCCTTTGGCATGGGAACTTAGTAGATGGGAATATGCTGTGGTAATATAGGAACACACACAAACACATAGGAACTTGAGTTAAATGTTAAGCAATGTTTCCAAAGTGTGAGAATTGGGAATTGAGTTCTGTTCCTATGTTGGGAACAGACGTTGGTACAGGTTGGGAACAGACCTAAAACGTCCTATGTAGGACGCCTAACATTACTTGTGCGCCTAACAGGTTAGTTAGAAGTTTTAGGTTTGTTTTGACTAGATCCACTATTTTAGGGAGTTTGTTATTAGTTTGTTAGGAAAAGATTCAAAATGATTTTCTGATTTTCTTAAGATAAATATCTAACCGAATTTAATCTTATCTTTTATATTTTATTTAAACTAAAAGATTTTGTTTTCAAAATAAAATATACTTTCCGGTTTTTAAGATTTTCGTTTTAAAAATAAAAATGATTTTCGTTTTTAATCAACTTATTTTTAAAGATATTTTCCTAAAATCTAGTTAAAGTAAATATTTTATTTACTTCCTAAAAATTTGTTATCACGCCTAAACTACTGCTACACGTTTGTAGTTAGTGGTTAGTGGGATTGGTTAATTATTTCTCAAGACTTAATTAATTTAAATAGTTTAATTATTCCCCAAGTATCTAAAAGTACGTAATACTTACTGCTTCTTAGCTTTAAGTTAAGTAGTGGAGGAAGTGGGTTAATTACTTATCAAGGAATATTTTAAATAAACTACCTAATTAATTAGAGTCATGGATATCATGGGATAATGGATTAAGTAGTGGATAAGTTTATGTCTTGTCTAAATTGCCTATAAATAGGCGCCTAAACCTTAGAACAAATTGTGTCCGGCCTAGCTAATTATTCGTAGTTGTCTAAAAGAGTTAGTGTCTTTCCTAAGAGAATTCATACTTACTTTATTCGAGTTATTATACTCTTTTATTGTCTTACAAATTGTATTTTTGGGGTAAGGGGATTTTGAGTGAAACTCTGTATTGAGAAAAACTTTGAGTAAAGCAAGAGAAAGTGAAGAAACTTGAGTGAGTTTCATTGTAAGTGTGAGAAGCTTTGAGTCAAGCAAGAGAAAGAGAAAGGAACTTCGAGTGAAGTTTGAGAGGAACTATAGTTGTGGGAGCTGTCGTTGGGAACGTGAGTTTAGTTACTTAAGTTGTGGCTCGAGAGAAAAGTAATAGGATTATAAACAGAGTTGTTTTGGCCTATTATAGTGGAAAGTTTGAGTTAAAATCCCTTGTGGTTGAGGTTGTTTTTTCCTATTGGGCCTAGGAAGTTTTTCCTCGCTAAAATCTCTTGTGTATTTCTCTTGTTCCTTTTGTTGTTTTATAATTCCGCAAAAAATAACGTATATTTGTCACACTATAATTCACCCCCTCTTATAGTGTTCCCTTAGAAGTCAACACTTATTAGTTTACCCTTATTTTTTTTTTGTTTGGAAATGGGACCACAAACTTTTCATCATATATAAATTCAACTTTAACATAAATTTATAATTTCTTTTTCCGCCTATGTCCCACAACATTGTTTATCTAAAACTTTGTGCAAAAGAAACGCGTAAACTAATAAAAACCGGGGGGACTATTCCATTGCCATATTTTTTTTAAAAAAAAAACTCATGTAAAAAGGAGAGAGATGTGAAAATTAGGACCCATGTGAAAGGAGAAAGTTAGAGATAGGATATTACCAAATAAGAAGATGTTACAATTAATATGTAACTTCCAATAAGGGAAACACGACAATTAAAAAAGAACGGAGAAAGTATGGCTAAACATGCAAAGTGTATAATATCGATTCATTTAGGTGTTATTTTAATTTATTTTTATAATGAACAATTATTATTCATTATGATTTGTTTCATATATTGTTGTACTACTATTATTAGCTTTGGTTTTTTTTGGCTAAGTAAGAATTAGTATAAACAACCAAATATTTACAACCTACACTTTTCAAGTCATGAGTAGTCCAGCTAGGTTGGCCCCCTCATCAAACAATGAAAGAAAACAAAATTGCTATACAAACATTCTGTTTACATAAACACAATTTCTATCCACCTATTTTCCTTTTGAGAGGAAGAACTAATTTTACCCTCGTCTGAATTTGCTCTTTTAATCTTTTAATGATAACTTATAGTCTCCAAACCACTTGATTCCAGACTGCTTCATTTCGATCCCACCAAATGAATTAGACTAATCCGCTAAATACAGCAGCGAAAATCCTTTTGTGAAGCCCAATTCTACCACTGTTATGAAGAAACAAAATCTGCCTTTGGAACATATTATGTATCAAATGAAGGTGTATCCAATTCTTAACCATATGCAGGCATTATGTAGCATAACGACACTAAAAAATAGATGGTTCTAAGACTCGGTACCATTTGCACAAAGTATACATCCATCTGACTCAACCACACCCAACTGAACCAAGATATTTGCAGTTCTGAGTCTTTGATGCATTGCCAGCTAGCTTATCAGTTTATGCTTTGCAATAGCTAGTTTATTCCAGATTATTTTATCATAGTGAATTACCTCATTTTACCCTCTCATCTTCTAGTAGATACTTTTGATGTTAAAATTAGGCATTTCATTGAATTCCTGTTGTGTATACAGCACCTTCATTTCATTCTTGATCTTGCATAATTACTTCCGATACCATCAGCAATCTTGTGGTGGTTCATGATCTCACCACTCTTTGTTTTTAAGGTACACTTCATGTACCCACTTCGCCCACAAGCTATCTTGTTTTGTATAAATAGCCAATACATATTTTGCAAGGGCAGCTTTGTTCCAACTCTGAATCTATCTTACACCTAACCCGCCTTGTTGTCTTAGAGTGCAAACCTTTTACGAAGCAATATTTTCAGGCTTTTTGCTCCCTTGCTCCCCATTCCAAAGAAAAGATTTATAAATCTTCTCAATTTCCTTGAGAATGTACTTGTGTACTATAGATATTTGTGTCCAATATATGTGTATGCTCAATGAAACTAAGTTTATGAGCTGGAGTCTAGCATGATAAGAAATATTTCTATTGCTCCAAGCATCATTAGTGAAGGTACACACTAAGTTTGGTTTTAACCTAGAGATTTCCATACCTATAGTTAAGTGATTATTTCTTTCTAGTCTAAAGCATGTTTATGAAATGAATTTACTTATGATGTGTATTTTATTATGTGTATATTGACTATATAACATGGATATAGCATGCTAAGGCTCATTAGAGATGTTTTATTTGACCTAAACAACACTTATATAGTAAGTCATTATGATTATGCTTCTAAATGGAATGTGTTTAGTACATGGACTTGTGGAGTAATTGTGATGATTGAGGTGGAGTTGTTATGTTGTTGTTGTTGTGGAGTTATTGTGGTGGTTGTGGTGAAGTTGTTATTGTTGTTCTTGCTCTGTTGTAGTAGTGTTGTTGGGTTCTTGTTGTAATGTTCTTGTGGTTGAGGTTACGTTGTTGATGAGGCATCGTTGTTGTGAAGTGTTGTTGCTAGTTGTGGTTAGTTATATGATCCAAAGATATGTGGAATTAGTTTACAGAATTTAGAATTAATAGTTTGGAATTATGGTTGTGAAGTGGGATGCTAGTTATATGGTGTAGCTAGTGTTATTGAATTTATAGTTGGTTCTGAATTGAGGGCCAAGTATCTAGAATGTTAAAGGTTGATAATTTGTAAATTGAGAATTAGTTGTTGTGTTATTGTTGTGGTGGTTGTGTTGCTCTTGTTATGTCGTTGTTGCGACTGTGTTCGTGTCCTGTTCTGTTTTTCGTCTCCTCTGTTGTAGTGGTGGTGTTGTTGCTTTATGAGTGTTGGTGTGGTTGTTGTTGTTGTTGTTGTTGTTGTTGTTGTTGTTGTTGTTGTTGTTGTTGTAGTTGTGATAGTTATTGTAGTCATGGTGGTTGTTGTGGTATTGTTGTGGTGGATGTTATTAGGTTGTTGTTATTATTGTTCGTTGTTTGTTTGTTGTTGTTGTTGTGGCAGTGCATTGTTGTTGTTCTTGATTTAGTTGTATATTGTGAGTTAAGTCTAGTTTGTTCCCTTCTAAAATCTAGGGTTATGATAATGGAATTGGGATGCTAGTCGATGTAGCTAATGTCATTAAAGTTATTATGCTAAAAACTAGTTTCAAGTATGAAAACCCTAAATCTTCTCAACTATCAAAGTGAGGGTAATTAAAAGGAGTTGATAAGAGTTATGAGTATTAAGAATGAGTTGATAAGAGTTTTGAGTATTGAGGATTAAAGTATGAATCCTTAAAAATCTTTTATTATAAATATGAAAGTGAGGCATGAACATACACCCGAGTTAGGACGGGTAGAGTCCCTAACTGTTGTCTTCCAGGAAGGGCGAATTCCTGGTGTTATAGGACATGTCCGGTTAAGTCTTGCAAGCAGAACAGTAAAAGGTGGGGTGACAACCCTCAACAGTTGGTACTGCGTGGTACCCCTCTCCATTCCCGTTCATGCCAAATGGGTTGATTTTGTGAAACTATTGTAACTGAGTTGAATGTGATTATTTGCTATTATAACTATGTGTTAGTTTTCAAAATACACCTAAACTTGTGTTTTCTATTATACAATGTGTACTAAGCTTTGCTGATAGTGATGTGATTTATGTGGCCTGTCACTTGGTGGGTGGCAGAGTCAAACATTGTTGCAGGATTGTGTTGGGAGCCAGAATCGAGCTGAGAACAAAGTTATGATTCGAATTGTGTACTATGGGATAAAATCCGATATATAAGTTTGTGTATAGAAGAGTTTATTTAGAATTACTTACAATATGGATTTTTATCCTGGAATTTGAGATTGAATGACTATGTAATTGAAGTCTTATATAAAGGATTTTGTTTTGTGGGCCAATAACCCACAGGTACAGGATCGTTTTATAGGTTATGTTTCCGCTGCGAGTAAATATTTAATTTGAGGCTTATTAAGCATTGATAGTGATTGGTTAATCTTAAGTGTCTTTAGTTAGCAGCTCGGGAATCGGGCTGTTACAAATGGTATCAGAGCAACCTTGTGACCGTATCGCTAGGTAGCTATCGTTGGGAAAGTGTAATTAAAGTTCAAGTTTTGAGCTATAGAATAAAAATAAGTGTCTAGATTTGTGTAAAATTTGGGAATAAGAGTATGGAATTTGAAGTTGTAATTTAAGGATATTTGAAATTTATTTGTTGGGAATATTGAGAACTCTTTCATAGAAATTTAGTAAGGGCTATCGGAGGTTGTAGTGCTTGATATATGGATACTTATGGTTGATCTGTGAGTTTATGTTTTGAAGTTTCAAGGACGAAACTTATTTCAAGGGTGGTAGAGTGTAATAGCGTGAATTTTTAAGCAGGTTGAAATATTTTGTTAGTTATATTAAGTCTTCAATAGGCTTTGGTCCTTTAAGTAGTTAGAATTCTCTCCAACATCATACTAGGACAAAAGTGGATAAGAACCATCATTCTTAATGGTTAAGAAAACTTGT
The DNA here is from genome assembly GCF_026745355.1 of Beta vulgaris subsp. vulgaris. Classification (NCBI taxonomy): domain Eukaryota; kingdom Viridiplantae; phylum Streptophyta; class Magnoliopsida; order Caryophyllales; family Amaranthaceae; genus Beta; species Beta vulgaris. The sequence goes on along the minus strand of NC_079207.1, from coordinate 26,915,596 downwards.
GGATAAGCACTATCATTTTTAATGGTTAAGAAAGATTATGGATAAGCACTATCATTCTTAGTGATTAATAAGAAAGCTTGTAGATAAGCATTAACATTCATAGTGGTTAAGAAAGCTTTGAGAACCAATAGATAAGTTAGAAAGTCCTTGAGAGCCTTAAACATTAATATTGTGAAAATCGTTTGGAGATTGTTTTATCGGGTAACAATGAACTTCCAGTTAAAGAGCCTTTCGGGGTTGAATCCGAGATTAGAACCTAACCAAACCTGATATATGACATGCTTGGGATGTTTTGAGGTTAAAATGGTCATTTATGCCCAAGAATTACGTGGCACAAAGGGTAAATTGCTTACATAGTAAAAACTGGCCAGCTGAAATTACATCTCAGACCTATGCTCAAAGAAAGCTGCTTAGCAGCTACTTAATTGTCGATCTCTCAAATCCTTTTGTATGCATGAAAGCCAACACCTAATGCTAACACCTAAAGCAAGAATCACCCAGAAACTCCAAGAAACCGACGTTGCCCAGATCACATTTCCCCCCCTCCCCTGGGTACCACCAGAATAAACTATAAAAGACTGTTCTGGGTTTTCGTCTCTTTTCTCTTATTTCTTCCTCTTGAACACCCACTTTTCTTTACATATAACTCTTCTAGACATCGATAAAAAGTAGTTCAAGCTTTAGTTCCAATCTTTAGACCATAAACTCATATAGAAAACCTTACCGAAAGATCACATAAGTTGTTGTAAGTTCAATAGATTACACCTCTTGTATTTAAGCTTAGTTTCTCATATCTATAAGCTTGTTGAAACTGATATTTAGAATTTTATATATTAAACGGAAGCTGTAGGAGTAGTTAATAAATTGGATTAAGCAGTTTCGTTGCCTTAAGCATCCTTAGTGAAGGTACACACTTAGTTTGGTTTTAGCCTAGAGATTTCCATACCTATAGTTAAGTGATTGTTTCTTTCTAGTCTAAAGCATGTTTATGAAATGAATTTACTTATGATGTGTATTTTATTATGTGTATATTAAGCATATAACATGGATATAGCATGCTAAGGTTCATTAGAGATGTTTTATTTGACCTAAATAACACTCATACAGTAAGTCATTACGATTATGCTTCTAAATGGAATGTGTTTAGTACATGGACTTGTGGAGTAATTGTGATGATTGAGGTGGAGTTGTTATGTTGTTGTTGTTGTGGAGTTGTTGTGGAGTTGTTGTGGTGGTTATGGTGAAGTTGTTGTGGAGTTGTTGTGGTGGTTATGGTGAAGTTGTTGTGGAGTTGTTATCGTTGTTGTTGCTCTGTTGTCGTAGTGTTGTTGGTTTCTTGTTGTAATGTTGTTGTGGTTGAGGTTATGTTGTTGATGAGGCATCGTCGTTGTGAAGTGTTGTTGCTAGTTGTGGTTAGTTATATGATCTAAAGATATGTGGAATTAGTTTACATAATTTAGAATTAAGAGTTTGGAATTATGGTTATGAAGTGGGATGCTAGTTATATGGTATAGCTAGTGTTATTGAATTTATAGTTGGTTCTGAATTGAGGGCCAAGTATCTAGAATGTTAAAGGTAGATAATTTATAAATTGGGAATTACTTATTGTGTTATTGTTGTGGTGGTTGTGTTGCTCTTGTTATGTTGTTGTTGTGACTGTGTTCGTGTCCTTTTTTGTTTTTCCTCCCCTCTGTTGTGGTGGTGGTGTTGTTGCTTTATGATTGTTGGTGTGGTTGATGTTGTTGTTGTAGTTGTGATGGTTATTGTAGTCATGGTGGCTGTTGTGGTATTGTTGTGGTGGATGTTATTGGGTTGTTGTTATTATTGTTCGTTGTTTGTTTGTTGTTGTTGTTCTTGATTTAGTTGAAGATTGTGAGTTAAGTCTAGTTTGTTCACTTCTACAATCTAGGGTTATGATAATGGAATTGCAATGCTAGTCAATGTAGCTAATGTCATTAAAGTTATTATGTTAAAAACTAGTATCAAGTATGAAAACCCTAAATCTTCTCAGCTATTAAAGTAAAGGTAATTGAAAGGAGTTGATAAGAGTTATGAGTATTAAGAATGAGTTGATAAGAGTTTCGAGTATTGAGGATTAAAGTATGAATCCTTAAATATCTTTTATTATAAATATGAAAGTGAGGCAAGAACATGCACCCGAGTTAGGGCGGGTCGAGTCCGTAACTGTTTTGTTTTAGGCCATTATTTTTGACGGAATTGTGAAGTAAATGGGGGATTTTTGTTTTCCAAATTTATGATGAAGGTTACAAATCTTGGTTTAATCTTCTAATTTATGGTGAAGGTTACAAACTCTTTAATTTTCAAAATTAAGTACTCTACCTATTCTACTCCTATAAATACCCCACACCTTTAGCCATCTTTTCCACACAAAAACTTTGGAGAATCCATACTTCAAGGTTCTTCTTTCTCTTCTTATCTATTCTAGTTTTATATTTCTTATTCAAGTTATAATTCTCTTTGGGTTAAGAAAAGAAAGAGATTTTCCATGTTTCTTACTCAAAAATATTATGCTCATGGTAGGATATTCATGTTTACATTCATGATTAAGTTCATGTGATAAGTTATTAGATTTTTATTATTGGTTTGTTAGGAGATCGTTCAAGATTAAGACTAAGTGGAGATATTAGTATACTTTTTGTGCAAGATCAAGGTACGTTATGTAGCTACATCATTTAAAATGTGGTTTATATGATAAAGTTGTTTATTGATTTTATTGGCTGGATTGGTTTAGAAATTTGGTTTAAAATGGTTACAATGTTTTATTATTCACTCTTGAAAGTGAAAAGAAGGAATGATATTATCAATCATTTTATATAGAAGTTTTGTTATCCATTTTGGAAAATTAAATTATTTTTACAAGGAAAGGTTGATTGGTTTTTATGAACTTTGAATGTTCAAAAAGTTGTTTATGAGGAAAGGAGGTTTATTCATGACTTACAAGTCATATTATTATTATTTCCGCTTGATTAATATCAAGAGATTCAAAGTCCACTTGTTGGCAATTATAGTTACCCCTTATATGGTCCGTGATGGGATGACTAGCTTGGGGGGTGTGCACACTTAGCAAAATAGAAGGGGAGATAAGAAGAGGAATTGTTTTCAGGATTATTTTTAATCCAAGTTGTTTGGAAAGAGTTTATTCTTAAAAAGGTTATTCTTGAATTACTATTCAAGTGTTTGGAAAGAGTTTGTTCTTGTTGTTCTTGAATTATTATTCAAGTGTTTGGTAAGAGTTTGTTCTTAAAATGTTATTCTTGAATTATTATTAAGTGTTTGAAAAAGTTTATTCTTAAAGAGTTATTCTTGAATTTTTGGTTATGGAGTTTTCGAAATGAAAAATTATGACGAACTAACAAATGTGTTACTTATCTAGTACATTTCGTACTCAGTTTTATACTGACGCGTATTTTCTTTTTCCTATTTGGCTTTGCCCTGTTTACCTTTTTGGTAAGCAGATTTGCAGGTGAATTTTGGATGTGCATGGGAGCATACTAGGAAGGGGATCTTCACCTAGATTAGAATGTTTCATTATTTTGAGTTTTGAGACAATATTACTTTTATTAATAAAGAAGTATTATTATTTTTGGTTAAAGTCTTCCGCTGCAAGTTATTTTGGTAGTTATAGTTGGTTGCCGAAAGCGTGGTAGTCACGTGGCGTAATACTCTAAATTACTCAAATATTTATTTATTAAATTATTATTTAAAAGTGAGTAATTTGGGGGTGTTACAAAGTGGTATCAGTTTTTCAGGTCTTGAAAAGATAAAAGTTGAACATTAAAATTGATGGGTACAATAAGATGTGGCATATAGAGTTTCGCATTTGCATTCTAAATTGTTTTTGTTAAGTTTAGTTATTTTATTTTTGACGATTTGTATAGATGCATCTTGCTAGTGCCACAAAAGGTATATACATATTTATATTTATAATTTTATTTGGAAAGATGAAGGGTGTAGATATGTTGGGGTGACAAGCTCTGTCTAGGATTAGGAAGGCTCTCCCCGACGCTGTGGGTAACTTCCTTACCTGGGAGCTATAATCACCTTGGCTATTCTATATCTTGAAATCAAGTACACTTTAAAAAAAAATTATGATTTTTTTTAAAATAAATATTTTAAGCCAAAGTGGTGCATCTAGTACAAATCTTGAACAATATTTAGTTATCACATATTAGTATTAATCTTATGATATTCTTGTAATATCTCAATTCTTTTTACTTTTATATGATTGTTCTTGGAAATAGAGGAAAAAATTTATGTTATTCCCTATGTATGGGATAAAGAAGGAGGTCATGCTGCATTGGCCAGCAAATAGTAGTATTATGTGTATTATATTTCTTTTAATGAGTAATTTTGTTAACAGATGATTAACCATATGAGGGACATGTATTACTCTGAAGAACTTCTTTTGGAAGGAAAAACGGTCCCTGATTTTATAGATGATATTGTTGAGGCCAGTGGTATTAATGCATTTGACTGGAGCCATGGGTCAGTGAGGAACCCTACCAATTTGTTAGCCTTAATTCACCTTCCTCAGACACCCAAATACCAAATCCTCCATGATAAGTACGCTAATGTAGTCCTACCAACTGGGGAGTGGAACAGAGATAATCATGAGTTCCAGGGAGTTTGGTTAGCCACTATTCTTCATTTTGGCACCGAGTTAATGTATATAGAAATAGATGGAGCCCAAAGGGGTGGGGATGCCATTGATATTGACCTACCTAGCCCAGTATCCACAATTTCTTCAGTTGATAGCATGGGATATGAAGGTTCATCTGAGCCTGATAGCCCAGAATATACCCTTCGAGAATACCCAGGCCAATATGATTATATGGCTATTGACGAGTTGGAGAATGTTATTGAGGCGGGCTACCAGAGTTTGAAGTCTCCAGTAACCAGAGATATATAGTTTTGTTTCGGCCATGAAACGGCCTAGTTGTCTTAAGAATATTTTGATACACTCAAATGTTCTAGTAGTTGTTATGAATAAGGCCTCATATTTGGCCGTGATGTACGAAATATGTGATTGCTATATTTTGAACTAGTTATACTGACATGGTTATTTATTAATTGTTTGGTAGATACACAATTATTCTCTGAATGTTTATATATGTATATTTACTCAAACACTTTTACTCCTAGCAGAATGGCAGAAAGAAGGAGAAGGAGTATGGGTTCTATGGTTAGAAGGCTAGCAAAGATCACTGAAAACATCACTCAAGTGATAGCTAATCAAGAAACCAAGCAGAGTGAGACTGATAGTTTTGGTGAGGTCTTTAAGAGGGTAGCAGCTGTCAAACCTCCGACTTACCATGGGAAAGAGGACCCAGCTAGCTTAGAAAACTGGATCCGAGAATTTGATAAGCTTTTTGATGCCATAGTGTGCCCTGAAAACCTTAGAGTTAATAAGTTGTTTATTATTTGAGAGATGAGGCAGACCTCTTGGTGGAAACAACGAAAAGATGATCTTTTAGAGGATCCGAACTTTGGTGGGACGAGTTTAAAGAAGCCCTGAGGAGTAAGTTTTATCCTGCGTACTTAAGGAAGCAAAAGGCTAAGGAGTTCAAATCTGAGAATGGGGACTATGTCTGTTAATGAGTATTATAGCAAATTTTTGGAGTTGATGAGGTTCGCACCTGAGATAGTACCATCTGAGACTTTAAGGCCCAAAGGTTTGAGCAAGGGTTAACCTTAACTCTCCAAAGTAAGCTAGGAGGAGTAACTTTTGAGACTCTTGATGAAATTTATGGTAGAGCTGCTCACTTATATGGGATTAAAGGAAGAGAGATTGAAGGGACTTCCTCTGGGGAAAAGAGGAAGTATAACAACAATGGGAACCAACAAATTGGAGATAAGAAGCCTAAGCCCAATGGTGGATTTAACCAAACTGAGAAAGATAATAGGTACCCTAGTCGGAAGCCTAATGGGAACCAAGGGAATGGGAAGAAAGCTGAGAGAACCTTTTTCTGCAAAAGGTGTGATAAGAACCACCCTGGAAAAGATTGTCAAGGCAACTTGGTGACATGCCATTATTGTCAGAAATTGGGGCACCGTGAATATGAGTGCTTTAGAAAAGCTGGTGGAGAACCTGCAGTCAAACCTGACCCGAGTAGTAAGGCACCTCAGAATGATCAACAGAAGTTAGCTTCTTCCAATGCTGGTGTTAAACCAGGGATGGGAAATCAGTCTAAAGGCAGAGTTTTCGTCATGAACCCGTGAGGCTCAGAATGTTTCTGAGGTAGTAGTTGGAACCTTTTTCATTAATTCCTTGTCTGTCAAAGTGTTATTTGATTCAGGAGCATCTCATTCATTTATTTCTAGCACTTTAGTAGACAAGCTCCAGTTAAGCAGTCCAGTGTCTATTTCATTAGAAATTGCATTGCCATCAGGGGAAATGTTTAATTGTACTAGGTTGCATAGTCAAGTACCTTTAGTGATAGTTGGGTGAATTTCCATCCGACTTAGTTGAGTTTGATTTGTCAGACCTCGATGTGGTTTTGGGGATGGATTGGTTGGGAAGATTCAAGGCTCATATTGATTGTGAGGCCCAGAAGGTGTCCTTAGTCGGTCCTAAGAAAGAAAGGGTGACTTATAGGAAGCTTGGGAAGGAGAAGGGAATGAAGATAGTGTCTGCGATGAGAATTCAATCTTATGTGAAGAAGGGGTGTCCGTTATTCTTATGTGGGTTCAGAGGATTGAAAAGGAAGATGAGAATAGGGAGATTCCAGTCGTATCTGAGTTTCCTGATGTGTTTCCTGAAGAGATACCGGTGTAGTCCACCGATTAGGGATCTTGAGTTCACGTAGACTTGATGCCAGGAACCGGACCTATTTCAAAGGCTCCGTATAGAATGGCTCCAGCTGAGATGAAGAGTTAAAAGTTCAGTTGGAGGAGTTTGGAAAAAGGGTATATAAGACCTAGTTCTTCTCCTTGGGGTGCACCTGTATTGTTCGTGAAAAAGAAGGATGGTAGTTTGAGGTTGTGCATTGATTATCGGGAGTTGAACAATGTGACGATCAAGAATAAGTATCCGCTTCCGAGAATTGATGATTTATTTGACCAGTTGAAAGGAGCGGGAATTTTCTCGAAGATAGATTTAAGGTCAGGTTATCACCAATTGAGGATTGCTGAGGGTGATATTCCTAAGACTGCGTTTAGGACGCGTTATGGTCACTATGAGTTTACAGTGATGCCGTTTGGTCTGACCAATGCACCTGCAGTGTTCATGGATTTGATGCATAGGGTTTTCAGGCCATACTTGGATAAATATGTGGTTGTGTTTATAGATGATATTTTGATATATTCAAAGGATAGGAGTTGTCATGAGCTGCATTTGAGGGAAGTTTTGTCCACCCTAAGAGAGCATAAGTTGTACGCCAAGCTCTCTAAGTGTGAGTTTTGGTTGGATGAGGTTGCATTTTTGGACATGTTATCTCAAAGGAAGGAGTTTCGGTGGATCCTACTAAGATTCAAGCGGTGCGCGAATGGCCAACACCGAAGACGGTGTCTGATATAAGGAGTTTCCTTGGGTTAGCTGGTTACTATCGAAGATTTGTAAAGGATTTCTCAAAGATATCGAGACCAATGACTAGCCTGATGAAGAAAGAATGTAAGTTTGTTTGGACTCCAGAGTGTGAGGAAGCTTTTTCGCGTTGAAGGAAAGGTTGACTACAACACCAGTTTTGGCTCTACCTGATGAAAGCCAGCAGTATGATGTTTATAGTGATGCTTCGAAATTTGGGTTAGGGTGTGTATTGATGCAGAACCGGAAGGTCATCGCTTATGCTTCTAGGCAGTTAAAACCATATGAGGTGAATTATCCAACCCATGATCTCGAATTAGCTGCAATAGTGTTTGCTTTGAAGATATGGCGACACTACTTGTATGGGGCAACGTGTAAGTTGTACACGGATCATAAGAGCTTAAAGTATATTTTCACTCAGAAGGAGTTGAACATGAGGCAGAGGAGGTGGTTGGAGTTGATCAAGGATTATGATCTTGAGATCCAGTATCATGAAGGGAAAGCTAATGTTGTTGCTGATGCATTAGTCGAAAGTCGAGTCATTCAGTTAATGCAATGGTGCTGCCAAGTCAGTTATGTGTCGAGTTTCAGAAAATGTCATTGGAGGTACTAGAAGAAGGCGGTGTTGAAGAATTATTGGGTTCTTTGTCGATTCAACCCTCAATCTTATGATGAGATTAGGGAGGGTCAATCAAAGGATGAAAATTTAGAAAAGATTCGAGAGAAGATCCGGGATGGTCAGGTGTCGGATTTCCAGATAGCCGATGATGGAGGTATTCGGTTCAAGGGGAGGTGGTGTATACCAAGTAATAGAGAAGAGTTGAAGCGGAAATTAATGGAAGAAGCTCATAGCTCACCTTATTCAGTACACCCAGGTGGTGATAAGTTGTATAATGTTCTGGTGGCCAAACATGAAGCGAGAGGTAGCAGAGTTCGTGGCTAAGTGTCTCACATGTCAAAAGGTCAAGTTTGAGCACAAGAGGCCGCAAGGGAAGGTTCAACCTCTGGATATTCCGAGTTGGAAATGGGATTCTATATCAATGGATTTTGTGTCTGCATTACCAAGAACTAAGGCTGGAAATGATACAATTTGGTAGTGGTAGATCTGTTAACTAAATCTGCAACTTTCATACCTATGAAGAATACTTGGTCGATGGATCAATTGGCTAAAGCATATGTGAAGTGGGTGGTGAAATATCATGGTGTGCCTAAGGACATTGTTTCCGATCGTGATTCACGATTCTTGTCCAACTTTTGGCAGAGTTTGCAGAAGGCTTTGGGTACTAATTTGTTTAATGAGTACAACTTTTCATCCGGCTACAGATGGTCAAACAGAACGAACAATTCAGACTTTAGAAGATATGTTGCGATCTTGTGTTATGGAGTATCAGGGTTCGTGGGAGGATTTCTTGGATTTAATAGAATTTTCCTACAACAACAGTCATCATGCAAGTATTGGTATGGCTCCGTTTGAGGCTTTGTATGGTCGGAAGTGTAGAAGTCCAGTCTGCTGGAATGATATTAGTGAAACTGTGGTGCTTGGACCGGAGTTCCTCGAAGAGACGGTGAAGCAGGTGAAAGTGATTCAAGAAAAGATCAAGCAGCTCAAGATCGGCAGAAGAGTTATGCTGATTTGAAGCGAAGGGATGAAGAGTTTCAGGTTGGGGAGAAGGTATTGTTGAAAATATCTCCAATGAAAGGGGTGATGCGATTTGGGAAGAAGGGAAAGTTAAGCCCAAAGTATATCGGGCCATATGATGTGAGTGTTAAAGAAGATCGGGAAAGTGGCATATAAGTTGGATTTTCCAAATGATTTAAGTCGAGTACATGATTTTATCCATATATCTCAGTTAAGGAAGTATATTCCGGATGTGTCTCATGTGCTGCAACCTGAGACCATTGAATTAGATGATAGTTTGACTTACGAGGAAAGACCTGTAAGAATCCTTGATAGTAAAGTTAGAAGTACTCGGACTAAGGATGTAAGATTAGTCAAAGTATTATGGTCAAACCATCAGACTGAGGAAGCAACATGGGAAGCGGAAGCGGATATGCGCAAGAAATATCCGGCGTTGTTTTCCGAGGTTAGTTGTCGAGTTACGGGGTCGTAACTCCTTTTAAGGGGGTAGAATGCGATAGAGTTTCGCGCTTTTACTATAGTTATTACATTTTAGCATATTTTTGAGTCATTATATGCATTTTAGACATGAGCATTTGAGTTAGAAACTACAATTTTAAATTTTAATCCATTTTTGGAAAGTGATTATGACTTTTTGTCTTGAGTTTCGAGGTCGAAACTTCTTTTAAGGGGGGTAGACTGTAATACCCCATATTTTCAGATATTTATTTATTAATTAAAATATTTATTTTCTAAAATAAATATTTTAAGCAAAGGGTATTTTAGCAATTTCACTCGTTTTAAATTATTTTGGCGGAAGATGGCGCCAAAATTGGATTTGTTAAACTTTTGGTTTTAAATCCTAGTCAAAATTATTCAAAAACCAAAAAAAAAAAAAAAAAAAAAAAAATTTTTTTTTAGGCCAATATTTTTGACGGGATTGTGAAGTAAATGGGGAGTTTTGTTTTCCAAATTTATGATGAAGGTTACAAATCTTGGTTTAATCTCTAATTTATGGTGAAGGTTACAAACTCTTTAATTTTCAAATTTAAGATCTACCTATTCTACTCCTATAAATACCCCACACCTTTAGCCATCTTTTCCACACAAAAACTTTGGAGAATCCATACTTCAAGGTTCTTCTTTCTCTTCTTATCTATTCTAGTTTTATATTTCTTATTCAAGTTCTAATTCTCTTTGGGTTAAGAAAAGAAAAAGATTTTCCATGTTTCTTACTCAAAAATATTATGCTCATGATAGGTTATTCATGTTTACATTCATGATTAAGTTCATGTGATAAGTTACTTATTAGATTTTTATTATTGGTTTGTTAGGAGATCGTTCAAGATTAAGACTAAGTGGAGATACTAGTATACTTTTTGTGCAAGATCAAGGTACGTTATGTAGCTAGATCTTTTAAAATGTGGTTTATATGATAAAGTTGTTTATTGATTTATTGATTGGATTGGTTTAGAAATTTGGTTTAAAATGGTTACAATGTTTTATTATTCACTCTTGAAAGTGAAAAGAAGGAATGATATTATCAATCATTTTAATAGAAGTTTTGTTATCCTTTTTGGAAAATTAAATTATTTTTACAAGGAAAGGTTGATTGGTTTTTATGAACTTTGAATGTTCAAAAAGTTGTTTATGAGGAAAGGAGGTTTATTCATGACTTACAAGTCATATTATTATTATTTTTTCCGCTTGATTAATATCAAGAGATTCAAAGTCCACTTGTTGGCAATTATAGTTACCCCTTGATATAGCTCCGTGATGGGATGACTAGCTTGGGGGGTGTGCACACTTAGCAAAATAGAAGGGGAGATAAGAAGAGGAATTGTTTTCAGGATTATTTTTAATCCAAGTTGTTTGGAAAGAGTTTATTCTTAAAAAGGTTATTCTTGAATTACTATTCAAGTGTTTGGAAAGAGTTTGTTCTTGTTGTTCTTGAATTATTATTCAAGTGTTTGGTAAGAGTTTGTTCTTAAAAGTTATTCTTGAATTATTATTAAGTGTTTGAAAATAGTTTATTCTTAAAGAGTTATTCTTGAATTTTTGGTTATGGAGTTTTCGAAATGAAAAATTATGACGAACTAACAAATGTGTTACTTATCTAGTACATTTCGTACTCAGTTTTATACTGAGCGTATTTCTTTTTTTCCTATTTGGCTTTGCCCTGTTTACCTTTTTGGTAAGCAGATTTGCAGGTGAATTTTGGATGTGCATGGGAGCATACTAGGAAGGGGATCTTCACCTAGATTAGAATTTCCTTTATTTTGAGTTTTGAGACAATATTTACTTTTATTAATAAAGAAGTATTATTATTTTGGTTAAAGTCTTCCGCTGCAAGTTATTTTGGTTAGTTAGTAGTTGGTTGCCGAAAGCGTGGTAGTCACATGGCGGTAATACTCCTAAATTACTCAAATATTTATTTATTAAATTATTTATTTAAAAGTGAGTAATTTGGGGGTGTTACAGTGTGTACTCAGCTTTGCTGATAATGTTGCCATTTTCGTGGCCTGTCACTTTGTGGGTGGCAGAGTCAAACTTTGTTGCAGGATTGTGTTGGGAGTTAGAATCGAGCTGAGAGCAAAGTTATGATTCGAATTGTGTTCTATGGGATAAAATCCGATATCTAAGTTTGTGTATAGAAGAGTTTATTTAGAATTACTTACAATATGGATTTTTATCATGGAATCTGAGATTGAATGACTATGTAATTGAAGTCTTATATAAAGCATTTTGTTTTATAGGTTATGTTTCCGCTGCGAGCAAATATTTAATTCGAGGCTTATTCAGCATTGATTGTGATTAGTGAATCTTGAGTATGTATAGCTAGCAGCTCAGGTCCAACTGTTATAATCTCTTCTAAAAAGTCCCAGTCAATTGTATTATATGCTTTTCTCATGTGTAATTTCTTTATACAACTCTTTTTCACATTTTTCCTACCATATTGTCTCACTAAATCCTGACACACCATTATATTATGAACAATAAATCTCTCCTTCACAAAAGCACCCTGATGTTTAGCAATTTTATCAGGTAATTAAAGCTAAGCTTAATCTATTACAGATTATTTTTGTTATTTATTTGTAAAGGGTATTGGAGCATGCTATAAGCCTAAACTCCGTTACAGAGCTAGGACATGACACTTTAGGATAGAAGAGTTTATGTGCTAGTATTTAATTATATCAGCAATTTTCTTAAATTAAACACATTGAGAATAGCTTGTGTTACCTCATCTCCTGTAATCTGTCAAGTATCTCCGAAGAATTGTGAGCCAAAGCCATCAGGTCCAGGAGCCTTGTCTCCTGGAACTGAGAATAAGGCTTTTTTCACTTCATCTGCAATATATGGTCTTTCAAGCAATTGATCATGCTCACTAGTGAGCACATGCCCCATTTGAATAACTTCATTCTTGATTTTTTTTCTATCTTGTAGCTCATAACCTAAGAGGTGCTTAGCCTCATTTACAGCAGTAATATCCTCTTTCCAAATGTCATCTTTATCGTTGATGGCATACACTATATTCTTCAGTCTTCTAGCTCTAATTGACTGATGGAGGAGAGCAGAGTTCTCATCGCTATCGTTACACCATTGCATCTTTTCCTTTTGACTCAAGAAAGACAAATTGGGTTTATGAGTCCTTTTATAATCATCTACTGCATTCTTTGCACTCAACCTGAGATGTAAGTTAGCAGGATCTCTTTGTAAACTCTCTTGGCTTGTGATCATTTTTTTGTAAGTCTAAATATCTCTACAATAAATATCTAAGAAACCTTCATGATTAAGCTGCTTGAGAGCAGCTTTCACTTTCTTCAATTTATTCACATTTATGTACATGGGAGTACCATGAACCTGCTCATGCCAACAACTAGAAACTAACCCTTCAAAATTTGGAGCACTACTCCACATTTTAATGTACTTAAATGGGTGTTTACCAATGTCAACAACTAGCTACACTGCAATTACCACTAGTCAATGATCAAATTGTCCCGCATGTAAGTAATGTGCAGCTGCATTAAATCGTTTATGGTGTGGTTTGCATTTTATAATAATTTAAGAGTCCGTTTTTGGAGAGACGGTCTCACGTTAGTGTTAACGTGAGACCACTGATGTCATGCAGACACCACGCACGTGCATCAAACCAGCAGTAGAATTAGTTAAGCGCTTGCAGATATTAGTTACGCTAACCTTAAATTACTTCTGGATGAATTAGTTAAGCGCTGAAGTATATTAGTTAAGCGCTAGAGTATACTAGTTATATCATATAATTCAGATTATAATGCATTCTATTCACCCTAACTTCAATATAACACATACATATTCTCTTTTTCTTCTCTAAGCGCTGAAGTATATTAGTTAAGCCCTAAAATTTGTATTGTTTTCCTTCTCCATTCTCTGCATACAACCGGCATTGGATGTTTAATTTGGATGTAATAAGTAAAATATTTGAGGACAAGGTTGCAGTGGCAATATCCACAAACACTTACTTTGTTTTTTCACCTGATAAGATGTTTATCATGTTTGAAGTGAACAAGAGTTTGATATATATTCATCACAAAGGGTAATATATGTTGCCCATTGTTAGATGATAACTTGCACTTGCAAAAGCTTTGAAGAAACAGATTAGATCACTTTTGGTACCGAAAATTTAACTTTTGCACTTGAACGTTTAACTTTTTATTTGAAAAATATAACTAATACTCATGGCGATATGAAACTGCGAGAAAATTAGTTTTACAATATCATTGTCAAAAGTCAAGATAATGAAGATGCAAGAAAGACATTCCAAAAATTCTACGAAAATACTATTGCAATTATAAACAAAGTCTTAACTACAAAACAAATCCTAGAAGAATGATGCTCGTCAAGTACAACTACATTGGTTATTTTACACTAGTAGAATAAATGTTATTTGTTGCGGTTAAAAAGTGCCCTATTGCTGCGGTTTTGGGCGCGCATCAATTAAGGGGGCAGCAATAGATATTAATTATATTGCTGCGGTTTTTAGGCCAAACCACAACAATATGCTTTTGTTTTTTATTAAAAAAATTAAAGATATTGCTGTGGTTCCTACACAAAACCGCAGCAATAGGTCTATGTACAAGCAAAAAAACAAAAATTCATTTTGTAATCAAATTTAAAAGGTAAAAATAATAAAAACTACCAAAAATCAAGCTGATATCGCCAGTTCACAAAACTAATAACTACAACATCAAGAACATAAAGATTAAAAGTCGGAACTTGAAATTGAAAATAACATCAGATATTAGAACATAAACCTCCATAGTTACAAATTGGACTAAAAATAAAAATCCAAAACCGTGTATTTCCGGCGAAGCATTCTGAAAAATAAAAATGAAAAAAATCCAAAACAAGTATCACTAACCTAACATCATATAACGAAAAACAAAACCTAACAAAGATAGGAAAAAAACAAAAAAAATAATTGAAAAATAATAACAATAGGTCGTGTATTTCCGGCGAAGAAAGAGGAGAGAAGCCGTGCATTTCTGGCGAAAAAAGAGGACAATAAAGCATAAGCAGGGCTTGCGAGTGACCGGCGAAGGAGTGAGAGAGACCGGCGAACGGCGAAGGAGTGGGGTGACCGACGAGCACGAACTAGTGAGGCGACCGACCAACATGAACTAGTGGGGGCGATATGCGACCGACTTGTGCTTGGTCTTTTGTTTCCAGATCTGAAGAAAACGCGACACCATTTTTCTTTTGTCGAAAGGTCGACCGGCGTGAGTGCGACAGGATGCAAGGATGAGTGGGTGAAAGGATGCAAGGATGAGATGGTTTAGAGGGAGAGAGAAGATGAGGGGACCGGCGTGAACTAATGAAGATGACAGGATGCAAGGTTTCGAGGGAGAGAGAAGATGAGGGGAGGTGAGGAAGAGGCGTGTAATTGATGAGAGAAGGAGAGAGGGTGAAACTGTGAAAGGCGTGCAACTGATAAAGAGGAAGTAACCCTAAATGGACTCATTTAATTAATTGAAAAATCATATTGCTGCGGTTTGTAGTAGGAACCGCAGCAATAGGTCCATATAATTTTTTTTTTAATATTTTTTTATATATTGCTGCACTTCCTGCGGTTCTTGCTAGAAACCGCAACAATATGATTTGGTCAACTGGTCAAGAAATTTCAAAAAAATTCTGTCGAAACCATATTGCTGCGGTTTTCGCCAAAACCGCAGCAATATGGTTATTTTATATTTCTTATTTTCTTTTTACGTGATATATTGCTGCGTATGGGTAAAACCGCAGCAAATAGCAATTATTCTACTAGTGTAAAATAACCAATGTAGTTGTACTTGACGAGCATCATTCTTCTACGATTGGTTTTGTAGTTAAGACTTTGTTTATAATTGCAATAGTATTTTCGTAGACTTTTTGAGAAGACTAAAAAAATAAATTCCAAAAACCAAACAGAAATTTGTAAAGTAATTACCCCAAACGTTAGGTTGTTTTGAGTTATTTTTTTCAGGTTGTCTTTTGTATTTGACATTTAAGATTCGTAAAAAAGTTTTTTCTTCGTTTGTATTAGAAACCAAATAATGCTCAGTTAATCTTAACTAATTATGGAACAACACTAAGCAATGTATTTAATATGTTAACTAAAAAACAATGAAAGTCTATATAAAGATTACTAGCTCTAAACTATTGTGCTAAAATACTTAACTAATTCGCCAAAAATATTACTAATTTGCCAAAATATTATCGTGAGAATTTGAGAAACGCGGTCTGTTTTCTAAAAATATATATCTCTCGGGTTGGTCAGGTCTCACGTTAAGACTAACGTGAGACCGTCTTTTTTAAGGGTCTGTTCTCCCCAGCTTATTTTCAGTTTAGTTCAGTTCAACTCCAATCTGTTCAGTTCAGTTCAGTTCAGCTCCAATCAGTTCAGTTCAGTTCAGCTCCATTCTTTTATTACCATTTTGTTAAATATTATTGTTATGTTGTTATAATTCATTTTACTAATTACTCTTATTATTAATATTATTATTATTATTTTATATATAATTACTATTAAGTATTATTATTATTATTATTATTATTAGTATTAGTATTAGTTGATGAGTGATATTTATATCACTCTAAACCTCTTATTTATCCCTATATTTAACCTTTATTTTGTATTTTACCCTCTTTTATTTGTTTGTTTTGCTTAAAATGCACCTTTTTTTGTTTTACTAGTTCTTTTTAGATATGTCTTTGTTTTACTTTTCAAGTTACTTTTTACATTATTTTCTTGGTTCTTTATAGGTTCAATTAAAATATACTTTTAATTTCATCTATAAAAGCCAAAGGAATGCACAAATGTGGAGTAAACCATGAATGATGAAGGGACGGAGGCAAATGGAAGTTGAAGAAGCAAGGTTCACAAGATGGTCCACTTTGAACGACCATTTCTTCCATACTACAAATCATTTTTCAGTGATTCAAATTGAAGAGTAAAATTTGGCTCATTATCTTTCCAACGATAGGTCACATGCTTGATTTGCATTAAAAACGAGAAAGTTATGGTCATTTGAAGTTGAGCTGTTTGTGCAGTTTTCTTAGGAGCGCCCGCTCCCTTTTTCAAAGGAGCGCCCGCTCCTTGTTTTTGGAGCTCCCGCTCCCGAGTCGCTCTCTGGTCGCTCCAACTTTCTGTTTTGCCCAGTTACCATAGGAGCGCCCGCTCCTATTTATAAAGGAGCGCCCGCTCCTTTCAAATTTTCCGGACAGCTCTGTTTTTTTCGCGACTCTTTAATGATGTAATAATTGGACCTATAAATAGGAATCATCCCTAATTCATGAAGGGGACCTAATTTTGAAGGGGGATTAGCCTCCATTAGTCTTAGATTAGGATTTTAAGTGAGAGAAATCTCAAAACCTAGAGAGAGACAAGGGAGAAAACTCAAAGAGAGGTTGAAGATTGTTGATTCAAGGGTGACACTTGTATTGGAACTTTCAACCATTAATCAATGAGCATTTCTTACTCTATCTCCTCTTTTATTGTTTTATTTTAATTGTTTTTCTTAGATTAGTTGTTCATGATTAGTTTAATTATTATGATTTTTTTTTTTTTTTTGGCAATTCAAAATTGTTATTGACAACCAAAAAAAAAGGTTACAACCTAAAGCATTAGAGTAACAGACTACTCTTAATGCCCACCATACAAGCCACAGAATCTGTTTACATCACTAACATTTGTTTTTGCTTCTCACTACATCTAACTGCAACTCTAAAGATAATATTTCTAGCTAGGTAATCAGGATTCACATCTGAATCTCTAAAATACTTAGCATTCCTCTGTAACCAGATGGAGTACACACTCTCTGTATACATCATAACAAATAGTTTACTTCTATCCTTAGTACTTCTAGCTTTTCTAATAGCCATTTCCATATCTTGCTGAGTTGTTCCTTGAGGCTGCAGATTTAAGTATCTAAGGACATTACACCATACTGTATTGTTGTATTGACAGTTGAAGAACAAGTGCTGCACATTCTCAATATCAGTTCCACACAGTTTATTTACACAGAGGACTCACTTCCCTACTCCATTTACTCACTCTTTCAGCTGTAGCAAGTCTATTCAGCAGTGCTATCCATAGGATAAACTTGCTTTTTGGTGTTGCTTGGTTATTACAAACCAACCTTTTCCATACCACATTATCATAATTTGCTTGGAGAAGCTTGTAAGCTGTTTTTATATTGAATTTCCACTGATTGCTCACTGTCTCCCAACCTCCAATTCTTACAATCAAATCTCTAGCTTCAAGTATTTTCCTTAGAAGCCATGATGTGTTACTGCTGACAGTAACATCTTCAACTCTTTGTCTTTTGATGTAATAAGCATTCACCCATCTAACCCAAAGCTTATCTTGCTTAAAAGCTAGGGCCCAAAGAAGCTTAAGGATAGCTGCTTTATTCCATATTACCATATTAGTAATATTTAGACCTCCTGTACTCTTTGGCTGTTGCAAGAATTCCCAGGCCACAGGAGCTTTAGAGCTTGAGTCAACTGATCCAGTCCACAAAAAGGTTCTACAAATTGATTCAACAGCCTTTATCAATTTTTTTGGAAGTGGAAAAATTTGAGCCCAGTAGTTTTGCATACTACTGAGAATAAATTTCACCAATTGTAATCTCCCAGCATAAGATAAGAGATGAGCAACCCATCCTTGAGCTCTTGCTGTTATCTTATCAATGAGTGGCTTGCACTGAGAAAAATTTAATTTTTTTGCTGATAATGGTACTCCAAGGTACCTAAAAGGCAAAGTACCAATAGGCATTTGATTTATTTATGATTTATTTTATTTAGTTTAATGTTAGATTAATGATTATTATCATGTTATTAAAGTTTTATTTCTCTAAAGTCCTCATTTTTGTATTTATGGAGTAGTTTATTGGTTAGGGTTTGGGTGAAAATCCAACCATGATTGAATTGGGCATTTGAGTTTGGATTTAGAGATTTGCGTGATTAAATTATTGCTTGTTTAGCTCTTCTAATCTATATTGCATTCTCTTTGATCACTTGAATGTCGTATTAGATCACTAGTAGAAAAAACCTCAAATGCTCCGGTTGTTTAGGCCCCAAATGCTCCATATTTAACGCGTAGCAAACGTCATACGAGCATTTGAGCATTTTACAAATGCTCCGGTTTAAAACCGGAGCATTTTTGTTTTTAAATGCTCCGGTTGTTAAGGAAAAACCGGAGCATTTGTTATAACAAATGCTCCGGTTTTTCCTTAACAACCGGAGCATTTGAGCTTTTCTTAAAAAAAAAAATTCAGACCTGCTACCCATGCTGGCCAGCAGCATGAGTAGCAGGTCTGTAAAACACAAGAAAGCAAAACAAAAATTCCATCTTATAACAGGAGCCAAAAAATCACAACTGAATACATGAGCAGCCAAGAAATGTATCAGCTGTAACAAAATCAAATACAACTAAACAACAGAACTTCCTTATGAGAAAACTAATGTTCCATTGCTATTGTACGTTTATCACTGATGCGTACATGGTTATGACTTGTGATAAGGAAACCATAAACAGGACAGGGTCTTCAGTTCTCTTGTTTCACTGGAGAAACTGACCTGTGTTTATGATCCAGAGTCTGTAACACATCAGTCTACACTCTTCTCCTCCTCAGGATCAACTACATCAAAATCAAGGGATTCTGACATAACTTGCTGAGCTTCGGAGAGCGCAGATTCCTTCTCGCCAGCAGCATATAGTATCTTCTTGATCGCAACAACCATCTGTAGTGGGTAACAACAGCAGTCATGTTACTGTCAATTCAAAATCACAAAATTTTTACATAGATTCCCAATCTTGTGAACCTTACACATACAAATTCTTATATACGGTGCACCACACAATTAGTTAGTGCAACATGAGTCACTAATTAAGATAAACAAGGTTACTGTCTATGCATATATAGGTTAGTAATGAGGCCACATTTATGAAAACTGCATGGATGGAACTAAACACTCAAATACTATAATGCAATAATAATAACTGAACATAGTAGTTTCATCATGGGTCAACTCACCACCTTCGCCTGCGTAATGTGATAAAGATATCTCCATATTATGACACTTCTATCAATAATTAGCAGGTTGTAAATTTAAAGCAAAACAACCTTATGCTGCAACACCATCCTAATCTGACTTTTAAAGTATAATGTATTATTGCATATAGGTATATACCACAGACCTCATTAGCATGTAGGTCCACAAAAGTTTTCAGCTCCGAGCGTCTTAGCAAAACAGCATGTCCTTTTCCAAGCAACCAGTCCAACAGCTGCCACACGAATACAGAAAAGAAATAAGTACTATTTAATAGAAGAGACAGGAAGACAGCAGTACCCTCTATGCTTCACTTTCCATGTTACAGAGTATTAAGAAGGAAAGAAACACCCCTCAAAAAAAAAGAAGGAAAGAAACAGATTCAACGTTCAAGAACTCAGATTTTCCCTAAGAGATGCATCATCGCCTCAGACTAGGCAGGATAAACCCTCCTCCATTAAAACTACCTATCTCATCTGATTATAATATAAGATTATGTAAATGCTTTTTTACTTCTCTCATTTTTCGGCCCCTGCCCCTGTTTTACCTCATTTGATGGTGGCCAATGAAGTAAACTTACCTTGCTGATAGGGTAGGAAATGGGCAATAGAAGAATGACAAGTAGACGGACCAAAACATAAAGTTTTGCGCCTACACTTAGTCCATACTGAGAGCACACAGCTTGTGGGATTATCTGCAATATGATGATAGTGTAAACATACTCAAATACTCCTATAAAAGAGGCAAGAGTTCAGAACGAATGTTTAACAGCTGAAAACATACTTGATTCACTATTGAGACAACTCTAATATTTCTTTTCAGATTCTTAGTTAAGGTTGTCATCAAGGGTAATCTAGCTAAGTACAAAGTTTAACTCGCCATGTTTCCGAAATTGGCATATTATTTTGGGGCAACCTAAGTCTCTTATCCAGATATGAAGAGAGCATAACATAGTTGTGCACCCTGAAGCTATCACCAAATGAAATCCATTAATCTAAACCCTACTTGTATTTACCTGTGCTGGGAGTAGCAAGAAGGGTTTTCAAGGGAAGTCTGAGTGGATGAAGTGGCAGGTTGTCAGGTACTGGAGAGAACGGAATCTCAGAGCCTCTAGAAGAAGGTGGGAGTTAGAAGGAATTTTGAAAATGTAACCAGATTTAATTTTGTTGTGGGACTGAGCCAGCTTGTAATTACCTTTGTCTAAATCTAGCTTTATCTGTCTTTTTTTCTATCATGAATAATTTACAATCTTCTTCATCCTCTTAATCAACATCATTGTATTAGGTTAAGGGGTAATATGAGGAGTAAAATATAGTTAGGTTAGCTTGGAGAGAAAGGAAGTATGTTAGCTTTATACTCCCTCCGTTTCTTTTTAAAAATTACACTACCTTTTCACCCTTGTCTATATAAATG
Source organism: Beta vulgaris subsp. vulgaris (assembly GCF_026745355.1). Lineage (NCBI taxonomy): Eukaryota > Viridiplantae > Streptophyta > Magnoliopsida > Caryophyllales > Amaranthaceae > Beta > Beta vulgaris. The sequence continues at coordinate 26,894,456 of NC_079207.1, read as the reverse complement.
TTCGAACATTAATATCCCTAAATTTGCATTCGTAAAAATTATACTAAGTTGATATTCCAAAAGTACATATCGACATGAATCAAACAAGATCTCACATGACTATTTTTCCTTACCCATTTAATCACAAATGTTAGTCAACAGCAGCAAAAGCCCCACGGAGATCTCCAAATGAGTAAACCAGGCCTTGAACCTACATAGCACATAATGAAATCTATAAGGCACAATAATTGAAAGTTGTATACCAACTCAGTTATTTGCCACACGAGAGTACTTACAGCAAATGTAAGAGTAAAGGTATATCCAATGAAAGAAACCACAGTTCCAACTGAGAGTTCACCTTGCGCATTCCATTAAAACGTATAAGGAAAAAGTTTAAAAAATCTATTAATTACCTCAACGAAGACGCATCCTACCCCATTCACAAGACATGTCAAGGAGGCCAAGTTGCTATCATAAAGATGTTCCACATCAAGCTCCCTGAATCATTGCTCTTTGTTGAACACCGTGGCCAAACAGCATTGCACCTAGCTGCTTCATAAACCATCAGAAGGATAGAAACAGGTGCATCAGATTTGTCGATCCAAGAAGTGCAAAAACAGAACTCTTTTAAGAACGGAAGAAAATCAAGAATAGATGATATAGTATCAGTTGCTTTTGAGCTTAAAAAGCTTGCTGTATAGGACAGTAGAACTACATTATAAATCTTTGAGGGAGAACTATGAATAATGTGTTTCTTTTTTAACTTTTCCTTAGGTGATATAATGATTATTGTCACTTTCACAAATAACAAATCAAAACATTAATGGTACAAACATATCATTTCACTTCTGAGTAGTGTAGTATACAGAAGGTTTCGTGTCATTTTATTTCGTTTCTCCTTGAGTACCGCATACTCCAAACTCTAGCATAGATGTGTTCATTTTAGATAAAAGAATATTATAAGCAGAACTCTATAAGGTTGCTGAGCCTGGCACCTCGACACATACCCAACCCTGACACTAGTAGTCAAGTCTGAACTTCGTAGGTCCTACATAGAACACGACATATTTTGGTGCCTGAACAAATATGGGCACACAATTTGCTAATTCAGGTTAAACTATTCTTACGGTGCATCCTTGTACCATTAACCATGATGATACATCAATTCACACAATCTAAAACATGGTGTGCAAGAGAGACCTTTACCAATAGGGAAAAAAAAGAAAATAAGGGCAATGGTTTGCTTAAAGATTCTGCATAATTTTCTATTTTTAAATCTTTCCCTAGCTTAAGCTCTTTTCCAATTCTAACCAGACCTTGTATGGTCTAGTTCAATGTAGTCTTGACTTGTCTAGGCCTGACTGTGTTAAGTGTGTTCAAAACATCACTCTTGAAGTTTTCCCAAATTATTTTGTTAATGACTTAATGCCACTGATGATGGGTCACTATTTATGGCAAAAGGCGGGAGAATCGTTTCGCCTAGCTGCTTTCTTCGATATGAACTCTACCCATTTTATGGTAATGTGACTTATGTAGCTGTACCACCACTACAACCGCCTAAATCACCCGCTTCCACCACAAATATTACTTCCGTACAAGGTAATCAGTTAATCACTTGTCAGACACATAGCTGAAATCACTTATCAGACATATAGCTCAAACTTTATATGTTAGGAATTTCGTTGGCTAATCTTATCTCGGCACGGTACATGAATATAATTCTGCATAATTTTCTATTTTTAAATCTTTCCCTATCTTGCAAGCTTCTCTGATTTAAGGCATATACAGTTAAAGGCAAAAACACAAAACTTAGCTACGCCAATTATTTTGATAATCCATTGCTATCTCCTATGAGTACTTTGAATTGGATAAATCGGGGTAACTAAAAGTTTAGTTTTGACAAGTCAAAAAGTATCAATTAATTATATAAATACTTTACGAATAAATGATCAATTCGGCTGACTGTTAAAATATGTAGAGAAAGTCAAGTATAACAAACTGATATTCGCAAATTAATCAAAATAAATGAAGAATCAATTCGCAAAATCTAAACAAATGCACCAACAGAAAGTCAATGTTAGCTTCAGATCTGAGAACAAGGAGAGAGAAAGCAAGAATTAGGG